>NC_080380.1:29955894-30074232 GCF_014773155.1 Arachis stenosperma | reverse complement strand
AGGGTGTGGAGCTCTGCTGTACCTCAAGTTTCAATGCAATTACTATTATTTTCTATCCAAATCAATTTTATTCTTAATCCAAGATATACGTTGCACTTCACCTTGATGAATGTGATGATCCGTGACACTCATCATCATTCTCACCTATGAACGCGCGTGACTGACAACCACTTCCATTCTACCTTAGGCCGGACGCATATCTCTTAGATTCCCCAACAGAATCTTCGTGGTGTAAGCTAGAATTGATGGCGGCATTCATGAGAATCCGGAAAGTCTAAACCTTGTCTGTGGTATTCCGAGTAGGATTCTGGATTGAATGACTGTGACGAGCTTCAAACTCTTGAAGGCTGGGCGTGATGACAAACGCAAAAGAATCAAGGGATTCTACTCCAACCTGATTGAGAACCGACAGATGATTAGCCGTGCTGTGACAGAGCATTTGGACCTTTTTCACTGAGAGGATGGGATGTACCCATTGACAACGGTGATGCCCTACAGACAGCTTGCCATGGAAAGGAGTAAGAAGAATTGGATGAAAGCAACAGGAAAGCAGAGATTCAAGAGGAGCACAGCATCTTCATACGCCTATCTGAAATTCCCACCATTAATTTACATGAGTATTTCTATCTTTATTTTATGTTTATTTACACATATTTGATTTTTCAAATTCCATAATTTATTATCTACCTAACTGGGATTTACAAGATGACCATAGCTTGCTTCATACCAACAATCTCTGTGGGATCGACCCTTACTCACATAAGGTATTACTTGGACGACCCAGTGCACTTGCTGGTTAGTTGTGCGAAGTTGTGAACCATGGCATTGACACCAAGTTTTTGGAGCCATTACCTTGGATTGTTGAAGTGAAAAGAATGAATCACAATTTCGTCCACCAATCACCAAGGGAATGGACTGCTAGAGCTTCACCCCCTTCAGATTAGATGACCACTATCCTGGAGTTTGATCTGAAGCAGAGGAGATTAATGACCACTGACCTGGCGTTAATCACTTACAGCCTGCCATGGAATGAATCATCAGAAGTTGAAGTAGACAGTGAGAAAAGTTAATCCAGAAAGAGGAAGCATCTCCGAAGCCTCAATCGTTCTCTCGTAACTGATTTCACACCAATTAAGTAACTCTATCTTTATTCTATTTTTATGCACTTTTTACAACAACTATATTTTCTATCCGCCTGACAAAGATCTACAAGATAGCCATTGCTTGTTCAAACTAACAATCTCCGTAGGATCGATCCTCACTCACCTGAGGTATTACTTGGATGATCCGGTGCACTTGCCGGTCTATCTGTGCGAATATTGCCATATATATATGACACTCAGCATGAGATAATACATAGGCAGAAAATCTTTGGGTATGTGTGTTTGAAATTTTGTTATGAGTTTTTTTTATCATATTTTTCTAGAGATTTTAATGTTTACTGTATTGAATAACAGGTTTATAGCTGGCATTATATAGATATACCATGTTTTATTCCTCTTATAATGTCATATTAATCATTTTTAACTAATAATGATGTATAAAAAATGTGATCATTGTATTCTATGTGGTTCTTAAATATATTTTTACGGTTAATGTATTTTTGTTTTAGGCAAACATCTGACATAGATAAAGAATTGATCAATGCGTTATTGCAAATGATCGATACCCATAATGTTTTAGCACAATCATTTCAAAGAGTCAGAGAATTCTATCAATGTCATCCTTATGAGATTTTCTCTTTGAAGTTGTATTCCCAAAGGACAGTTGATCAAAGAACTTACAGTGCTTCCCTATGTGATAAAGTTGCTGCTTTGATTATTGGAGATTTTGATTCCTCAGATCATGGTCGTGATATTATTGTTCGATCTACTGCTGGTCAGTTGTAGCGTATTTATGAAACTCTTGCTTTGTATTGGGCGTTACGGTATTCGTTGTTGTTTCCATATAGTGAGGATGGTTACCAGCTGAATATTCTTTATCGGGGTGAACAACATGGATATGTTCCCGGAAGGAGAACAAGAGTTTCTCTCAGGGAATTCATATGTTTTTGTCTGCAAATTAGGCAGCATGAAGATGAAATTATTCACAAGTGTAGGCGATTATTTCAACAATTTATTGTTGATTGTTTCACAATGATTAAGTCCCAAAGGTTGTATGAGATTAGAAAGAAGCAAAGTACAATTAGAGGAGAAGTCCTTCAAGGAATAGAAGAGGCTATGCGTCGTGGTGATGACGAAGCCTCTTCAATTGGGACGCGAGTTATTTTGCCTTCCTCCTTCACTGGCAGTAGACGTTATATGTTTAACCATTTTCAGGATGCCATGGCAATTTGTAAACGTTTCAGTTATCCAGACTTATTCCTTACTATTACGTGTAATCCAAATTGGCCTAAATTTCAATGATTGACAAAGTGAGAGCAAATTCCTATTGCTGATCATCCTGATATCTCTTGTTGTGTTTTTCATGCTAAGTTAGAGTGCCTCCTAAATGATCTTAAGGAAGGTGTGTTTTTTAGTCCACTTAATGCAGGTATATAATTTCATACTTAGCATTTCAATTTTTGTCTATTGTCCTTAAACATATATTTTTTGACTTCTTTAGGACGTTTTGTATTTTTTAGGTATGTATACTATTGAGTTCCAAAAAAGAGGTTTACCACATACAAATATGTTACTTTGGCTTAACGGGGAAAGCAGCTTACAAAGTGTTGAAATTGTTGATGAATTGATTTGTGTTGAGCTGCCGAATCCCTAGAAATTTCCAACTCTTTATAATGCTGTCACTAAGTACATGATCCATGGGCCTTGTGGTCTACTTAGACCGAGTTCTTCTTGCATGAAAGATGGTAAGTGCTCAAAGTTTTATCCAAAAAGATTCGTTGATCAAACGAGGTTTGATGAAGATGGCTATCCAATATATAGACGTCGTAATATAGGTGTTATAGTGAAGATCAATGATGTTGATATTGACAACAGATTTGTTGTGCCCTATAATCCATTGTTGTTAATGAAATATCAAGCTCACATAAATCTTGAATTTTGTAACAAGTCAAACGTCATTAAGTATCTTTTTAAGTATGTTAATAAAGGTCCAGATCGAGTAACTGCAATTGGTTGAGATATATATCAGGGTGGTCAATGTTCTCAAGAGTTGATGAGATCAAACAATATTAAGATTGTCGTTATTTATCATCGTCTGAAACTATGTGGAGAATTTTTTCTTATGATACTCATCATAGATGGCCATCAGTTCAAAGGTTGACTTTTTATTTGCCGAAACATATTAGGAAATTAATATTTTTTATCAATATTAATTAACACTTTATTTTTATACTATTGAATCTTAGGATTTAGAGTATAATATTTAGAATTTAGTTTTTAGTGTTTTGAGTTAATCAAATATTGGTAAAAAATAATAAATATTGTTGGTAATATAACATTACTGTAATTTGCAAAAAAAAAAAAAGAATGAGAAAAAATAATTTTAATCACTAAATGGTAGAGATAATTCGATGATGGAAGATGAAGAGAATAAGTATTTGGACCCAAATTGCAAATATAGATTCCAAACCCTAATGGAATTGAAACTTATGAACAAAGTTGAGTATTGATTGTTTCCTAATACCATAATCCAGTCTCTCCCTCAACCATCACTACACTAGGGCATATTCCCTCTTCAGGCCCAACCTTCTGGGTTTTCCGTCTCTGCACATTCTTCTTCTTCGCTCACCATCTCATCCAGCACCCGGTCCCATTATCTCTCCACTCTCCTCCACATCGGCGTGCAAGTTCTTCAAATCGTCCTCCTTGTCTCACCACTTCACCCAGTACTCTGTCTCAGCCCCTCTCCAGTCTCTTCCTCACCGCCTATCTCCCCATTCACAAGTCTTCTCTCACCATTTCTCTCCCTCACAGTGATAGTGTTATTGTTCATATGCTGTCGCCTAGCATCCGCTCTTCAAATTCGCATCTAGTGTTCTCCAACGTTTTGTAAGAGATGTCCTTCTTCCAGGTTTTTGTTTTCCTGAACTTCTAATTATTTCATTTTGTTTTTATGAACTTCTGAACTTTGAATTCGCACTTCTATTTTTCTGAACTTTTGAACTTCCAGTGTTCTCCGTATTGGATTCAGCGTTTATACGAAGTCTAGCAATCTCATACGGCTGAATGGTGATGCATGCAGACAAAGAAGATCCAAATAGGTAATTTGCTGAACATTACTAGAAAATCCCTCAATTTCAACAATCTTAGCTAGGTTTCATCCCTAAATGTTTTATCCCTTCTTAGCCAAAGTTATTGGAATTAATTAACATGCATGTCCTCTTCCTGCATAAAGAGAACAAGATTAGTAAATCCTGACTGAAGGAAGGTTATTGTATTCATTTTGGTTTTGTCATCAAAAAATTGTTTTGGTTTTATGATGTCTATGCTCCTTTTTATTAGAAAAAAAAAGCAAAGACGATGACTGATTTGAGAAAAAAGAAGAAAGAAATGGTTCCTTAACAACATGATCATTGACTTTTCTCTCTCTATTTTTTGAGAGAAATATTTAAGGTACGACTATTTTTAGATGAAAAAACCTTAGACTGGAATTTTGTTTTGATATAGTCAGCATTAGAACACATCCTGGAAAATAGAGTTAGCTTAATCTCTTCAGGGTTTGGATCATATTATTATGGTTAATATTTCCCCTTATTTTATAAAATAAATTACTGGAAACCATCAATCTTTGTAATTTTATTTCTTAACTTGATGTTTAGGTTAGTCTTCTTCATTGCATTTTGCATTTTATTAAAATATGATCTACCTTTCTATTCACTTTCCTTCAAATTAAAATTGTCAAAATTTTCATGTTAGTTGAAATTTCATGTTATGTCATCTATGATTTTCCTTAAATGCTTTGTCAAATATTTCTCATGTTCTAATTCAATTTTGTTGCCTTTTCATTTATATCTAGCTCAAATTTCATAAGTTTTCATAATTCGTAAAATGTGTTGTACAATAGTTTTGTAAGGTGGTCTCTTGGACTTTAGTTGGAGGAACAGAGCATTATTACATAAAGGATAGTATACTAAGTTGCATTCTCTGTGATATTTAATGCTGTTGATTGCTTGATAGTTGTTTGGATTTTAGAAGTATCTAATTAAAGAGTGGTGGTACTTTTTAGTTGTATTTGCTATTGTTAAAAATCAATAGTCAATGTGGGTGAATTTTTAAGAAAAGTTTATAATGTTCAATAATTGCTTTGTATTTTATGTATACTTAGTTACTTGGTTCGTTGCTTAAAATGTGTCAGTCTTGAAATTTGATTGTCTTTATGTACTTGTTCAAATCATTTTAGTTTGTATAAACAGGTATCACATCAGTATGAAAAATGTCTATTCCATTTAGTAGATTTTAAAATAACTACCATGGGGACTATAACTTATAATCATACCATTCTGTGCTAAGAGGAGGTTTGTAGCAAGCCAGCAACACTGGAATAAGGGAAAAGAACAGATTTTTAGGTTTTGGCTTTTTAACGGACATGTAACCAAATATATTATGCAATATTATATGATGCATGTTAACCCATTCTAGATGTGGGTTTACCCTTTAACTTCGAAGGACTTATTTTTAGTTTATATTCAGTTAGTGGCTTTTTCAATTTCCTCCTCTACCTACTTTCTTTTATATGTTAGATAACTTTGATTAGCTAACTCTAAGTACCTGATCTTTTTTATCTGAAATGTGTGTAGAGTCCAACAACCTTAATAGACTTGCAAAATTCATATAAAAGATTAATGTTTGGTAAATTAAAAATATATAAATACACTATCTACTAATGATATATATAGTGATGGTGAGTTTGAAAATCTATCATTTACTGATATGGGAACACATGATTGGATGTTTAAGTAAAATATTTTACTTTGACACTGTATCAAGATAATAGCAATGCCTTTTTTAGTGTTTCTCTCAAAACTACGGTATTTTTTTGGACATTTAGTAACATCTAATGTGTGTTTTTAGGTTAATTACCTATTTTAGTGATATTGATTACAATGACACTTTATTTAGCTAATTCTTCTTCTCTAGTCTTGCTCAATAGGTAATAATGGTATATTTAAATGTGTTCATACTGTTCTTTGTTAAATGATTATGTAATATTATGCGATGCATTTTAAACATGTTTTGTTAGACATGAATTAATCTTAGCAATAATATTGAATATAGAGTGAGAGAGCTCTTCCGTCGAGTTTTGTATCAACTTATGGAGAAAACTTAGGGTCAACTTTCTATGTGATTGTCGAGCTAGATAATTGCTTGGTGCTAGAGCTGAAAAGAAACCATGATCAACTGCTTATAACTGACAGCTCATTTGAGCAAATTAGACTTTTTTATTTTGTGAATAGAGGGGCTACTGTTTAATTTAGATATGTTGGTTTTGGAATATTTTTTATTTCAATTTGGAATTACATAAACCAATCAATTCAAGTTCACCCCAATTGTAACTCTTATGTGTCTGACCGAATAGACCAAGAAACACTTAACAACATATATAGAGTGTTCTACATAAAGTATAACAAGAATGGTGACCCTTTATCACCTGATGTGATGGTGCTGTCTGGGTCTGAACCATCTGATGATGAGTTCTCATCAGACGACGATGAAAATGACACACTGGAAGGGGTTGATTCTCATAATCCAATAGATTGTCTCATGCAAGCAATTCATCAATTGAGGTGAGCGAAGAAAGTAATGAAACAAGAGAACTGTTTGACAACGGGTAATGTTAAATGCAATTTTTTCTCTTTTGTCTTGCATTTTAATATCATCGTACATATAGATATCTTTTAATGTGGTGACTAATAAGTTAAAATATCCTGAACTAGATACACTCCAGATGCTTATTATAAGAAGACCATCACACGTTCGGACTTGTGTCAATCTAGACTGACAAGTTGATCTTAAAAGAGTTATTTCTTTGTTTTTTAACAAACTTATGAAATATTGGTTGTGTATCTGTTATTCATCATATAGGAAAATTCTCTCCTGACCCTAACTATGAATCATTCATTGCAGTATTTGTCCTATAATTTTGCTGCATATCTTAAACTCTCTAGAGATGGTTCGATTTGGAAGATCATTGGTCCACCTTCCAACATAGGCAAGAATATATTCTTTTTTCACTTACTGAAAAGTGGAGGAAGAGATAGAGAATGGAAGTTCAGAGTTGAATGGAAAGAACGTTGTAAACTATATAAGTTAAAAAGATGGGACAAGATTATCTTGAAGCTGGCCTCCCTACCGAACCGCCACATAGACTTGTTGATTGAAAGATCTTAGACCTTATAAAAAAGGGCCTCCTATGTATCATTCTATGTTATACATATTTTGGACTATATGTTGAATTGTGTTGGATATATTTTATTTTCTTATCAATGGGTATCTGACAATCCATGTTTTCAAGATTATACATAATAGTAAACTATATCTCGATTGGATTTTTTTTGGGTGTCTAACAATATCCATTATATTTTATTATCTTAAGAAATATGTTACAGTATTCATTGATATCCTGGATAATTGTTATATTCTATTATTTTGTATTAACATAGCAATAATCTTTTTATTATCGAAATTTAATACAACATATGTATTTTTATGTGACATATTTTAGTTATATCTTAATAATTTTTATTTAAAATTTTTTAAAATACATGAATTCCGTGCAGTTTCACGGGTTATCATGCTAGTACTATTAATCAAGCTAGCCAGCACGCATTTTTCATCACACCCATGGTTTCTCAACATTGCTTGTATTTTCAATAATACAACCAAATCTAAATAAGGTATCATCAATCTTATTTGATACTAGATCCAATCCTCTTACCTTGCCTATTTCAAGTAGTACTCCCTCGTGAATTCTCTCTTTTTAAAATCTTAAGGCATTTTTTAATGTTTACAAGGCTCACATCTTTTGAGAACATGATATCTAAATAATTTATGAGTACAAGACATATCAAAATGTTCAAGCTAATTTAATATGATCATACAACAAAATCACACAAGAGAAACCAAAATAATATATAGAAAATTAAACTGGGAAATACAAGAATTGAACAAAATTTTAAAGGCGCATATATTAAAAAGACAAGAAAGAAAAAATTTTAGAATGTCTAAAGTATACATACTTACTTCAATGTAGTTCCACTGCTTTTTTGTGTTATCTTCAGGCATCTGATCCCATCCTTGAATTGAAATTGGACACAGCATTCCTCTACGAGCCATTACACCCAGAATCGTACCAATAAATTCACGTCATTATCTCGACGTTGTCCATGGCCATCAAGTTCCATCATGACTTTTTCCTCCTTTTTAAATGCCAAACTTGAATGGCAGTCATTTTGTGAGCTGTGATTTCTCCAGAAGAAGTGTCTATAAACGAATGCAACATTGAATAAAAAAAATAAACCAAATATTAAAACTAAAAAAATCACGTAAAAATTTGAAATTACATATACCTTTGACATTCACAACTAAAGGGTCGTTATGATCTTTTTTGGAGATGTAGTTGGTTGTTCTGTTGTTATATCATACTCATTCATCATGTCAATATCCAAAGATCCAGCATGGTCTTGGTTGAGATTTATTTCATCCAAACCCTCTACAAATTCTTCATTGTTGTTGATATTTTGTGGTTGTCAAAGTTCTGCTAGAAAGGCCTCTCCTGAACTATTATGTTTTGCTTCACGAGGAAATTTGCCAAAAAAACTAACAAATAATACCAAAATGAAGAAAGAAAATGTTGGTATTTTGGATTTGGAGAATGCTATCATATGATACGACTCATATAACATGTTAAAGAAAGTGCCTTCAGGTGCTATAGAGTAACAGAGTCATACTTTGAAATTTTAAATCTTAAATATTCAGTATAGTCATTGTTGTTCAGGCCATCTTTTTACTTTTTTTTATTTTAAAAAATATTTTTTTCTATTCTACTATTTATTATCTACTAAATATACCTTATATTAATTTATTTCTAATACAATAGTTATTTATTTATTTATTTATTTTTTAATGGTCAAATACGATTAAAATTTTAAATTTAAATTTTAAGTCTGTATATTTTTTATCTTTAATTTTTGTAATAATATTAAATAACGTAAAAATCATTTTAATAAATATATGACCCTCAAAATTCCTCACTTCATGTGGATGATGATTCAAACAATACACTATCATTTAATTATTTTCCTATTTTGCATGAAACAATATAGTAAGAGTTATACATTAAGTCAGTTTTGTAAATATTTTTACCTGAAAAATTTAACGTTTATTAAATATTAATTACTAAGTCAATTATTAAAATTTAATTTTGTATGACAAATTAATTATCACATAAATTTTTTTTAACAAATTTTACAAATGAGTTTATCTTATTACTTAATAAAATTAAGAACTTTTATAGAAGTGAGTACATACTCATTAATTTATTAGTATTAATTTTTTTATAAGTAAGACTGACAACTTAATTCAGATATGAATTCATGTGATGAATAATCTTGAATTTCAAATTAAATTAGTTGATTAATTTGTATTTTGTGAATCAATTTTCGATTGATCCCTTGATGTATTTTGTGCTTTTTTTCTTGTTTTTGTTTTGAGTTCAGAATGGAAAGAGTGATTTAAAAAAAAAACTAGAAGAAAAATTAAGATTTTAGGTAAAAAAAAAATTAGGCAACACTTGGAATGGGAAGTTGATTAAACCTTTAAACGCCCCACATTAAGGGTAATTTTTAGTGTTTATTTTTTTTTAATTTTTTTAAATCTAAGTTGTCAATGATAAGTTCTTTAAAATTTTAATAAAAAATGTCTCCTATAATTTAAGTTGTTACTAACAGATTTTTCATAAGTTTAATAAAAAAATAGCTAATTATCCTCTTATCTTTATCTTTAGTTTCTGTATTGTCTTTTACCTTATTATATTTCTCATAACTTTAGTCAAAAGTAATAATTGAATATTTAAGGTTATCTTATAGCATTAGACATTTTAATATTAGTGCATGCTATATTGCTCACTATCACTATAAATCAACGTTAAACATATGGAACCATCAAAGCTAATAATTGTTAAATAATAAAACTAAATTATCTCATAATATTATTATAAAAACATTCATGTTAAACCCAATTCTCTGAGACCTCGAGAAATTCTAGAGTAACAAATTATCTAGAATGCATCAAATATTGTCTAAGTTATCTATTTCATCATCACCATCGCAGTTATTATCATTGTTTTTGTCAACATGCATTTCATTCTGTTCTGCTTCATCAACCTCGTCCCTCATCAATTGAAACTCTTTAAGATTCCCTACTTATTGCTCACAAAATGATATGTCATGTACTAAATATTCATCTAATTCCTCCTCATTCAAATCCCCCATATCATATAAATCTCTGGGTTTCATATGATAAATAAAACACAAACCTTCAACTATTCTTGCATCTGTGGCAAGAATAAATGGTTCATCTGTTTCATTATCACCAGTATGTATCAAGTTAGAAAAATTTAAATTTGTGATCCCAAATTGATGTATCTTGATTCCCTTGTTAAGTGTGGTATCAAACCAAATACATTTGAACAACACAACCCTCAACTTGCTAAAGTATTCTAACTCTATCATATCTACCACTTTACCATAGTATGTATTGTCGCTTGCTACTATAATAGGGTTCCAGCCATTTGTAACACCATTAGTAATAGTAGACATAACCACGTCACTATTTTGTGTTTTAAATCCTTGATTTTTTTCATTGTACGAAACTTGAACCATGAACATTATACTCCTCAAACCTCTTCACAACATCATTAGGCCCTGATGCGAGCAGAAATTGGCGAATTAAAAATTCTTAAAATATATACGTTGTAAGTATAGTTCTTAACTCGCCAGAAATCCACTTATCAATTTAGAAAGGTGTCACAGAAATTTAAAATTAAAATACTGGGAGTATGAATCCCAGGTCATCTCCCAACGAGTTGTAGAAAAGTGTGCTATTTTATTAATCAGATGTTTTCAAAAAGGTTTGAGTTGAGTAAACAGGAATTTAAATTGGAGAATTTGAATAATGTAAATAAAAGCCTTGACTGGGAGTTGATTAGTTGGAAGCCCCATTATTGTTGGACTACTCTCTAGATTAATCGATAATTAAAGGTTATCCTGTTTAGTTATCTCTTACTAGGTAAGGGAAAGTCAAACAAGTTAGAATGCTACGTCCGTTCACAAGTTGCAACCCACTTAATTAAAAGGGATTGGTGTTAGTGACTAGAGGGCAATCCAACAATAAACCCAATTACAATCTTTCTTTTAAGCCTTCCAACTCAAGGGCTCCTTTCAATCAACTCCCCATCAAGTTAGGGAACTACTCGCTCATTGTGAATGTAAAATTCATAACATATGAAAAGGAATTAAAGAAAGACATTGTAAATAAAAATCAAAATAATCAATTAAAAATAAAAGTAATCCTTGTATTAAATAATCCTAAGAATATTCCAATGATAAAATTAAACAAAGCAAAGGACATGGAAGAGTAAAGCCAAGTAAAGAAAACGAACTAGAATGACGAAGTCTTGATGAAGTAATAACTCTTCTCAGTATCCCAATGCAAAAAGTGGTAGAAAAATAAAATCCTAAGAACTATGAATGTGTAGAGAGAAAAACCTAGAGGAGGAGTAAAAACTAGAACTAAAACTAAAACTGTGTAGAATGAATGTTGTCCCTGATTTTTGCATGTTCTCTGGCTCTAGTCTACTGTTCTGGGCCGAAAACTGGGTCAAAATAGGGTCCAAAATCGCCCCCAGCAAATTCTGCAGATTATGCAGATCGCGCACGTCACGCGATCGCGTCATCCATGCGGACGCGTCATTTGCGTTTTTCCCTGCCACGCGTTCGCGTCGTCCACGCTTTCGCGTCACTTGTCCGTTTCCAATCTACGCGGTCGCGTTAGCCATGCGGCCGCGTCACTGCGATTTCTCCTCTTTCGCACGAATGCGTGAGCCATACGGCCGCGTCACTTCTCGCTGGTTATCTCCTCAATTTCTCGTGTTCCTTCCATTTTTGCTAGCTTCCTTTCCAATCTCCAACTCATTCATGCCTTATAAAGCCTGAAACACTTAACACACAGATTACAGCATCGAATGGAACAAAGGAGAATTAAAATGCATAATTAAAAGTCACCAAGAAGCAGTTTTCAATCATATAATAATTTCAGGAAGGAAATATAAATGCATGCTAAATTAATGAATAAGTGGGTAAGGATCATGATAAAACCACACAATTAAACACAATATAAACCATAAAATAGTGGTTTATCAGGCCCTTTTGCAAGTCACTTGATTTTGGGAGTGATATTTGGATCATCGTTTTTTGCGACCTACATGTGTTAATAGATTAGAATTCCAATATGTGATTCTAAATTCTATTTAGGAACAAACAAGTTTTACAAAATGTTAATAACTCACATAATCCCTAAACCACTCATGGAATTTGGCATGGATGTATTCTTCAACGATTTTGGTTGCATTTTTTCTACCACGGTATATTCTGGCAATCTCACATCTACATTTTCTGGTAAAGTAGACTACAGTTATATAATAGTTATAGAAAATTATTGAAATCTAAGTTAGAATTAACAACATAACTCACTCACGGAACTTGTCCACCACTAAACAATTTGTCAACACATAACGATGGGCCTGCAATTTCTCAGTTGGTGTTAATGAACAAATCCTGTGAGCTCCACGAGATATTCCTAAGGCTGGAAAATCTTAGATAATACAGTAGAGCACTACTAGAAGTGTTGTCATTTTGGTCATCGTTGCGCCTTGGTCGGTTGAACCTTGTCTCAATATTACCATCTTCCAAATATCTAGAGCAGAAAATTAGACATTCCTCTATTATGTAACCTTCAGCTATGTACCCTTCCGGTGCAACCTTGTTACGGACATAAGATTTTAAATGTCCTAGGGCCCTAATAACAAGAAGAGAAAATTAGAGTGCCAAAATTTACCTTTCAATAGGATACATCCATTTGTACTGCACTGGACCCGCACTCATTGCTTCCTCTACGAGATTAATAACTAGATGAACCATAATAGTAAAAAATGCTGGGAGAAATATCATTTTCATGTGATAGAGCGTCAAAATAATTCGCTGTTATAGTCTTTCTAAATTCTCTAGTGATAGTGATTTGCCTGAGACTTCTCTAAAATAGTTGCATAACTCGATAAGAACGGATGTAACCTCCTTAGGCAAGGATCTTCTAAGAGTAATTGGCAAAATATGTTCCAAAAGAATGTGTGAATCATGGCTCCTTAGACCGCTTACCTTTCATTTGTTAATATCGACACATCTAGAAATATTTGAAGAGTAGCCATCTGGAAAAGAGACACTCTTTAGAATACCTAGAAAAATATCCTTGTCAACATTTGTCATTCTAAAGCAGGAGGCAGGGTACTTGGAAGAATTGGATATGGATGGAGTTGTTCTCTAATTTTCATCAATTGTAAGTCCTTACAAGCTTGCAAGTTGTCTTTAGTTATTTGTTTGTCATCAAGTACAGTAAAAAGTACATTATCACACATATTTTTCTCTATGTGCATCATGTTAAGACAATGACGAGCAAGATTATCCTTCCAATATGGTAAATCCCAGAAAATACTCCTCTTTTTCTATTGTAATGGGATGTTGCCATCATTGGGTGCATCCTAAGATCTTTTTTGACTACTCTCAATTTGGGACAAAAGGCTCGTATGTGTATTCCACCCAAACAGATTATCAAGACCTGGAAAATCACTAATAGTCCAAAATAATGCAACATGCACCAGAAAAATGTTACCATCAACAAAATCATAGACATCAACTGTAACACTCTAATTAGCCTAAACTTTACCTCGCGTCCTAAAGCAAAAGTTAATTAAAGGTTACGACAGTTCTAAGCTCATACATATAATATATAGAAGAAATAATATTATCTAGAAGCCCGATGAAGGATATAGCTGAAAAACACGATTTCAAAAAGCGCAAAATGTACTAACGGAGCTACTAACTTAAAGCACAAGATACAGATGTCAAATAACAAAAGATAATAGTATAATATCATAAGAAAATAGCCACGGCTCGCGGGGTTTAAGCCGGCTAGCCAAATATGCAGACAAAAGGAAACTGAAGTTCAAAATGGCTTATACAAGTTTTGTTCTCTCTCAAATACAAGCCTCTAGGCCAAAACAAAATACAAAAGCTGGAGACAAATACAAAACAAACCAAAAAGACTCCAAAATGTATCCAGATCCTCCGCTTCTATCACCAATCAAACAACTCACCGAGGTGGGTTGCGTCCTGCATCTGAAAAATACAACAGAAATATGGTACGAGAACCGGAGGTTCTCAATATGGTAACAGTGCCCAGTGATGTAGGATATAAGATCCCGGGATGCCAAAGGAAATCCTAGGCTCCGAATCCACCACAATATTCAATCTTAAGGCATACTAAACAATAAAGCATATATATAAGTCCTAACATAACTAAACCGGGTACTCGATCTTAGGGGATTTCTATTCTAACCAAACACCGCTGTCCCACAGCCTTCACCAACCTATCCTCCATGCGATCCCATCGCCACCGCCTTCCGAACCTCCTTAATCCCAGTAGAAAACACAATTATATACAATGCAAGTAAAACACATGTATTACATCTAAGGCAAGTAACTCAAGTAGCAAGTAAACATGTTATACAAATAGGCATACGATTACAAGTCGGCAAAGCATACAAATAGATAGAAAATGCACATGATGAATGCCTATCCTACTGGCTGTGATATCACATTGTCGGTTCAACTGCCAACCCGACACATCTCCATAGAGATGTTGCCTTTCGAAAATCATAATGGGAACCCCCGAGATATCGTGCTCGGATCATCGTCTCAGATATAATGCCGGCATACTATAGTGATTCCGAAAAGATGCGAGTGGGATACTATTGCCACAGACCTTACATCTCAACGCAAGCGGGATGAATCACCGCCCTTACGCCGCCGCCGCTACCTTGATAGGCGGGATCCAACCGCCGTCCCTGCCGGGCGCATAGTGTGTCATAATCTCAATATACATATGATACATCAGTGGTTTTCTGAAAACATTGTCAATATATCATGGATCCATCATCTCATTCAGAGTCTTCGACTCATCTCAACCACTGTCAATTCAACATTTCCATTCTTCATTCTCACTATACCAACACATCCTCAGTACACCAGAAACCTAAGCCTCCGTTCTCTAATTTTTCATAATAATCATTAACCAAAACCCTTAGACTATTTCCCATATTCCCATACTCAAAATTAGACCCAAAATCCTTAAAATGGTGTTATAGAAGCGTACAACCTTGTTGGGGAGGTGAAATAGTTGAAAACAAACTTTAAATTTATGAAACAGGCCGTGTGCGTACGCACAGGGGTGTGCGTGCGCACGCCCAGAAAGATTTTAGAAGTGTGCGTACGCATAGGGTTATGCATACGCACAGGTACTAAAAGTTGTAAGGTATGTTCACTTGCACAGGGTGTGCTAGCGCCCCCAATAGACGACCCTTCCCGACTTGTGCGTGCGCATAGGGTTGTACGTACGCATAGGTCGTAATTCTTTATTGATATGCACACACAGAAGCTGTGCTAACGCTGCAAGCAGAGAGCCTTTTCCTGCCTGTGCATATCTACAGGTCTGTGCATCTGCACAGAATAAGATTTTTGCAGGATTGTGCGTGCGCACAAGGCTGTGCGTGCCCACATATCAGAAATTCTGAAATTCTGCAACTTTGCAGAATTTTTTATCTTTAACACCAACTTTGAATTATCATAACTCCCTCTACAAAATTCCAAATTTTACAAACTTTATATCGATTCGAAGAGTTTTCAATGAACTTTAAAGCTAAACCAATTCCAACAGATTTTGAAAGTCGAGACAAAAGTTATTATCAGACAAAGTTCATTAAAATCAACTTTTACCCAAAGTTCACAAATTTCCAATTTTACAATTCTCATATCTCAAACCAATCAAAACCATACCAAACTTCCCTCTACAACACAATCTACCCTCTTGGGTCACTTTTCACAATTAATACCAATCTTTCCATCCTATTTCATCATTCTCAACCTCAGTAAATCAAATATATATAACATTCTAAACACATATCCACCAATCATCATTTTATCACTATCAAGCTTCATTATCAACTCAACCATGCTTCATATTATTAACCAACAATATTCATTCATCCAAATTCATCATATCTCAACATCATCATTTAACAACAACAACAATATCAATTCATTGTACATCATCAACCAACCAATCATCAACACATATAAATTTTTCAACCTATCCTATCGGTCACTAGCCTAAGTGTCCATGAATATTATATACTACATAGAGGAAACCGAAAGCATACCTTGGTCGATCCCCAATATGCACCAAAACCCCAAGTTGAGCCCAAGATAAGCTTTCAATCACAATCTAAGCCACCAAGAACCTCCAACAAGCATCAACAAGCTCCAAACTCACCATAATCAAGCAATCAACCTAGGGCTCATTATAATTGAAATTTTACAAAAGTTTCAATGCCTCTTACCTTGCCCAATAGTTTTGAAAGCCAAAACCAACATCAATCAAAGGCTAGAGTGTGCCTAAACACCCAAAAATCACAAAACCTCACTTAGCCAAAAGCCCTAAAACTCGAAACTTTAAGGAGAATAACTGAGAGAGATTCGAGCTTGACTTAGCAGATTCTTGAATGGGTTTTGTAGAGCTCTTCACAAGGAATGTGTAGCCGCAAACGGTGCAGCGATCGGAGCTCCGTAGCTCAAGATATGAGATTGAGATGAAGATGATGAATAGTGCTTCTCTCTTCTCCTCTCCCTCTTTTCTTTCAGATGGGTGTGTGTGTGTTTGAGTGTGTTATGGGTGTTTGGGTTCATTAATGGACCCTTATATATGTTGGGCTTGGGCCCAACTTGGGCCCAGTCCAACCCGTTAGCGTTTTTAGCCCGTTTGGCCCAACTTTTGGCCAAACCATTAAAATTAACGCACGGTTTTCTATTTCTAATATTTTTCTAAGGTTTTCGGTTGTTTTCACTGTTTCTCATGTAGCACCGAGCAGACTTGAACCGGTTCAACCGGTTTGACTACCGGTTCGCAGTTTTTCACGGTTTTTCGCAAAAAACACATTTTCTAACTCGGAAGGACCTACTGAGTCCAAAAATCACCTACTGAGTCCAAAAATCACCTTTAAATCCTTAAATTATCTCTCTAACTTTTTGGAATTCTAAATTAGATAATATAACCACTTAATTAACCGGTTGATTAGTTGCGATTCTTACATCAACACCTTTCCATAATTCGTTCAACTCACAAATAAGTGGTTGCAAAAAATATCAATATTTTTTCCAGGCATTTTTGGACTAGAAATTATCATAGACATTATAAGGGAAGTTTACTTCATACAATACTATGGAGGATAGTTGTATATATATAACATCACTGGCCATATGCTAATGTTTGAACTGAGAGTCCCGAACGGATTGAAGCCATCGGTTACTAAAGCGAGCCTTATGTTACGATGATCTTTAGCAAATTCTCGGTGTAATAAATCAAAATCTTTCCATGCCTTACTATCTCTAGGATGCTTTAACTTTTCATCTGAGTTAGGAAACTCCGAATGCCAGTGTATTAGTCTTGCTGTCTTAGAGGACATGTATAACCTTCTTAACCTAGGAGTAAGAGGAAAGTACCTCAACACCTTTGCTGGTATCCTTTTCTTTTGATCTTGCTTTTTCCCACAACTTTCGTATTGTTGTTGGTGTTCTCTTCTACTTTATATCGAGATGCATTACAGACCACACATTTATTTTTTTTCTCATTGTCTTTTTGCCAAAAAAACATACAGTTATTTGGACATGCATGAATTTTTTCGTATCCCAAACCTAACAATTTAATCATTTTTTGACTTCATAAAATGAAGTGGGCAAGTTAGCATGGGAAAAAGCATTATTGAAAAGGTCGACTATCATGGAGAATGTCTTGTCAGTAGCACCGCACAACACCTTGATATGATACAACTCAACAACAAATGATAACTTGCTATATTTTGCACACCCAGGATATAATTTATGATTCACATCCTTTAGCAACTCTCTAATTCTCCTTGAATCCTTGTTAGTGTCATTTTCCAACAGCATTGGAACGGAATCAGTTCTCGAAGAAAAGGGCTCATCATCATCACCTTCATAATTGAGGTCATCTATACTGAAAACATCAGTCAACATATCATGCAGTGGTGGTTTTTCAACAGGCTCTATATGATCGTGACCCAATGGTTCTTCTTCCGACTGGACTATAGTTTCTCCATGCATATACCAAGAAGTATACTTTTTTGGAAATTCTTTTTGAAGTAAATAAGTTAATACTTCAATTTTTGTCCCCATATTGTTGATCCCACATTTGATGGATGGACATATAATTTTTCCATTTATAGCAGCTTTAGCAAAGGCAAAGTCCAAAAATCCTTCAACCTTGCATTTATACTCAGTTGATGTAATTGATTTATGAATCCAACTCTTATCAATCATAATTGAATGTCTTTGTTTAAATAATAATGTACCAAAACATAAGTGTATAAAAGGCATAACAATGAATGATACAACAAATTAGCATATCTTGTATTAATTCCTAATTAATATACACAACAAATTATAGAAATGTAGTGACATAAAATGTAAAAGAAGGTGTTAGTGAACCAACTTAAACGGATTATCAAATTAATATTACTCACTAATCAGTTGCAGAGTAAGTAAATTTGTATTATAGAATCTCACAATCTGCATTACAACAAAAAAATGAACCTTGTCCTTAATAATCAATTATAGATAATAAATTTAAAAATTATTAAGGTAGAAAATCATAAAACAAATATGTTTATATAATGTTTGAGTAAAAATATACAAAAAAAACTCTATATAAAAAGGAATAAGTAATGGTAAAGGATATGGTCTTGTTAACACGGTCCATAACTTACTTAAAAAATGTAAATTAGATTTTTTTAATACATTTTAAACATTTTAAACATGTTATATATAATAAGTTATATAGTTTTTTTTACATATGTTGTACATGTTATATATGAAAAAAAAAGTTAGGCAATATAGACACCATAAAATTTATCTAAAGTGGTAGCATGATTTATTTTGAAGCAAATCAAATTATGTTTATTACACAATGGTATGGTATAAGGGCATTTGAGGTTGTGAAAAAGTCTAACAAATACTTATAATGAGTATACAGAGATACGCTTTAGTTTGACAATGGAGGGGTATGGCCCCAAAACTTTTTATAAAAAGATTTATTAGTACTTATGCATACTAAAACTTTATTAAAACTCTCAACACTGAGTACCATTACATAATACTTTATCATTTTTATTTGTAGATATTTATTTTTTATGATATTAGTAATAAAAAAATAAGTTTTATTTGTAAATTTTATTTTAATATAAAAATTTTATCATAATTTTTATCTTAAAATTTTTGGTTTTCTCAAAATTTTTCAGTCAAGCTCGGGCTAATGTGAGTACAGTAGTATATATCCGAAAATACAAGTATTTGTACATATTTGAGAGTAATAATGCACAAGGAACAATAAACCTTCGGTGTCCTACAAAAGAGAACAAGTTATCCATGAGTCCAAAAGTACATTAAGTATACTTAAATCATATAAAGTGAGGTATAACGTTAAATAATTTACCTTTGTCTCTGGTTTTGATAATTTCCATTGCACTCTTATTTTTTTTATCACAGTAGCAACATGACAAACTAATATTAATGAAATCAAAAAAATTTTTCTATTGAAATGTGAATGAACAAATAAGAATATACAAATGAATGAGAAGAAGTATTAGTTCTTATTTAATGTTGATATGATGAACATTTATAGGAATTAGTTAAGCAAATAGTTAGCTATATGACTAAGTAATGAATGATCTGAACTATCTTATCTATTGGTCATTTTTTTATTATTTTTTATTACCGTTATCCTTTTTTATGACATTTTAAATTTAAAATCCTAAAAGACTCAATTTGGATGTTCTTAAATATTGATAGTTGATTTAATTAAATACATATTCAATTATTAATTGGAATAAAACTTATATTATTTTTAAGCTTACGAATTTCACTTCTTTTATAATAAATGTTAATTTGATATCTCAATATCTACGTTTTCAGTGACATCTCTCCTTATCATCCTTATGTACTCGTTGCAATCAACTTTCGGTGACAATTCTTCATTGTTTTTGGGATTATAAAGTTGTGCGATCAGTTTGGGTTTCTCTAGGTTTTTCTGATGTGAGTTTCTTTGGCTCTCAGAAAGTGCATGATTGACTCAAGCATGGCCTCCTCAATGAAGGTTGTTCCAAATTTACAGCTATAATATGGTCAATTTGGCAAGACAGAAATGTTGGCAATTTTTGGAGAGTTTTTGGATCTCCTGGGTCAATTGCATACAAGGCTCGCAGGTGGATGGTGGATTTTGAATATACAACTCAGAATCGAGTGTGTTGCATCCAAGGATTAAAATCTCTGTCTTGGTCTTCGCCAGAACATGGTGCTTGGAAGTTAAATTGTGATGGGAGTGTGAACTTGGGGGATGATTGTGCTGGTTTTGGGTGGGTAATTCGCGATAGCTCCAGTCAATGGATAATGGGATGCTCAGGAAATTCCTTTGGATCTAGTGTCATCAAGATGGAGTTGTGGAGTATATGAAAAGGTTTGGCTTGGGCATGGGAGGCGGGTCTTAAGCTTGTTGTCTGTGAGACAGATTGCGCAGCAGCTTTTGAGCTAGTGACTGGTTGGCAAGTTCCACTCTGGCCTCTTGAAAATGAAGTGATACAACTGATCTTTGAGTTGAAGTTAAGAAGGGATTGGAATATTCGTTTTGAGCTTATCTCGAGAGAAGCTAATGTCGTGGCAGATCGGTTGGCAAAGATAGGATATGGAGGTAGCGGAGCTGATGAGTTTCACTTTTGGCACCAGCCGCCAGAGGTGGTTTGTCTTCTCTTGCTGTTAAGAACCTGATTTCTTTTTCTTTTTCTTTTCTGCTCTTTTATTTTTTCTCTTGGTTTTTCACTAAAAAAAATGTTAATTTGATATATTGACTCAAAATTCATTTATGAGGATGACAACCTAAGTAATGTGCTTAACTCGAATGGAATTATGCAGCTTAAGTCTTTTCTTTATTTTCCCTCCTTTTATATTGTGCATCTGTTTGTCTAATACTGTAGTAATTTTATTTCAATTAGCATGTTTAAATAGCAATAATCATGCTAACTGATCCCACAGGCACAGGCACATTAGTATATGGAGAGTTTAGAGGACGAGGATGCTATTTTTGAAAAAATTGTATTAACTATTAGAATGGAAGACTTGCTTTACAGAGGAGTCATAACAACCAATTATTAGTAGACAGACATGCTCAGTCGAAACCGAAAAATAATATTAAATAAAAATACTAAGTCTAGATAAAACTGGAATTTAAAAGAGTAGTTATGTTCAACAAAAGTACATCAAATATAGTATTCTCCTGGACACCATATTTCACAAAATCGCCTAGCTTTGTAACGCGCAATTGGATCCAAATCATCTATAGGATACAGCTTTTTGTTCAGATCAAAGTCTTTTACAACAGCTTGGATCAATGGTGATTCAGTTGTAGAGACAAGGTATCCTCTCTTTTGAAAAAACTTTGCAATATGTCGTTCTATGATATTGAATTGCTTTCGACATGCCCAATGGAACTCACATGCCGGCTTGTTTTTAACACTCATCTATAAAGAAAAATGTAATGATTCAAATTCAGTTAACAACACAATTTATAGTGTTTGCCAAATAAATTCTTTTCGAAAATTACCTTCAAATTCATTAGTATAACATTAGTATCCCAATTAGAATCTTTGGTAAAGTATGGAAAACCGAACCTTACCAAATACTGCATGCTCAATGCATATATCTTCTACAAGTTTCAAACGAATCATAATCCAGGTAACATTCAAAGGATTATCTTCAATTAAATAACAAAACACAAAAAGAATGGTAAATGTGGCAAACCTTAAGAGTAGAATCCATAATAGTGGATGAAGCACTATTGTAGGATGCACGATAGAAGGGTGCTTTTTCAAAGATATTTGTGTGAGCATTGAGAGCTACCGGGTAGGAATGGATATTAATCTTACTAAACCAAACGTCGGAGGCAACATCGAGTGCGTGTTGCAACGAGGAGAAAGAAGAGGCAAAAACTATCTCCTTAGCGAATTTGATGCTTCCACAGCATTCAAGAAACTCACTTTCTTCCACAGCAATCCAATTTGAAGATTTGCTGCAAGATTGTAGGACTTGGGCAATGATGTATCACCATGCTCAGATAGAATTGCCATCTTGGATCATCTAAATATTAAGAAATGCATTATGAATAAAAAAAACAAAAGTAGATATAGAAAGTTTCTGCATCAATACTTATTATTAGCATTTTCAATGTGTTTGAACATTAAAAATTGAATATGCAAATTAAAGGTTGTCCTTTATTTTTTCTTTGAGAAAAGGACAAATAGGTCCCTTACCTTTTTCCCCGCGGACATTTTCGTTCTTGACCATTGAAAAACACTTTTAAGTCCCTGACATTTACAAAACTTTGACGAATCAGTCCCTCCGTCCAAATGCCTCCGTCAGACTCAACGGAAAAGTCTGACGTGGCTCCCGTAATGCTTGTCACGCGTACGCGTGGGTCACTCATACGCGTCGCCTGACAGACTTCCCTTTCACGCGTACGCGTCACCATGAATTCAACAAATCCTTATTTCTTCATTAATTCTCCACTTTGCATGCTTTTTTTCCATTTCTTTCAAGCCATTCTTGCCTTCAAAACTTTAAATCACTCAAACAAACATATCAAGACATTGAATGGGAGAAAAGTAAATTAAATTTAGCAATTTAATAGCCTAGAAAATATGTTTTCAATAATTAAGCACACTTAGGAGAAATTCACAAAACCATGCTATTTTAGCAAATAAATGTTGTAAAAATTGATAAAATCCACCAAATTTAATACAATAAAAACCATAAAATTGTGGTTCATCAACTTTACACACTTAAACATTAGCATCTCCTCATGCTAAACTCTTGTGGTTCATCAACTAATATGTAAAATGCGTCTACCTACTTGGTTAAAATGAATCAATCTCCAAGAACATATATGAACAAGTAGGGCTAAGATAGTATGATGATTTATGAATTCCACTAATTCAAATCTCAAAATAAAATATAAATATACTTGAAAGAAGAAAGCTCGTGAAAGCAAAGAACAAGGGATTGAGCATCAAACCCTCACCGGAAGTGTTTGCACTCTAATCTCTCTAGTGTTTGAGGATCAATTATCTCAATTCTCTACTAATCTTGCTTTCTAAGACTTGTCCTTTTTCTACCAATCAAAATATATTCAATGCATGGATACACATATCAAGAGGTCTTTTCAAGGGTTTTAATGGGATTAGCGCTAAATTTAATTTACGTTTCTCTCATTTGATGACTTGATATGTTTGTTTGAATGAGTTAAAATTTTGAAGGCAAGAATGGCTTGAAAGAAATGGAAAAAAAAGCATGCAAAGTGGAGAATTCATGAAGAAATGAGGATTTGTTGAATTCATAGCAACGAGTACGCGTGACCCACGCGTATCCGTGAGAGGGAAGTGTAACAGCCCAGACCACCCGCTAGCATGATATTGTCTGCTTTGGCACACAAGGCCTCACGGTTTTGCATTTGACGATAGGGATGATAGCTGAAGCCCCCCACACTCACTCGTCAAAACGCGTCATGCTAGGGAGAGGTATCCACACCCTTATAAGGCATGCTTCGTTCCCCTCTCCAACCGATATGAGACCTTACAATCCACCCCCCTAAGGGAGCCCAACACCTTCGCTGGCACATCGATCTGGGCTCTGGCTCTGATACCATCTGTACAGCCCAGACCACCCACTAGTATGATATTGTCCGCTTTGGCACACAAGGCCTCACGATTTTGCCTTTGACGATAGGGATGATACCCGAAGCCCCCACACTCACTTGTCAAAAAGCGTCATGCTAGGGAGAGGTATCCACACTCTTATAAGGCATGCTTCGTTCCCCTCCCCAACCGATGTGGGACCTTACATAGCGCCTGGCATGCTTTTGTTTCGTGGATATACTACCTGGCATACTATCATTCTGAAGATATAGTGCCTGGCACACTCTTGTGGCAGAGAAGGAAAATAACAACAACAATAATAGTTTCATCATAAATCATCCAAGGATATAGTGCCTAGCACACTTTCAACATCCAACAAGTCCAACAATATCAATTCATCACTAGTTTACATTCCCTCAATTTTATCACTAACTATCATCACTTCTCAAGCCCTCTGAGTCACCACTAATATAGTATTCCGCCTGCTCACCCACAACTACAGAAACCTAATTCTCCATCTTCTAAACTCATATAGAAATTTACCAATTTATATTAACTAGCCCATCTTCACTAGTCTTAGAATCTAATTACTAGTCACAATTATTAAGGATGAGTTATGGAAATTTAGAAAGCTAGGGAGCCCTCAAAAGTGAAGAAAAACACATTTTCAGTAAAAACAGGGGTCGTGCATATGCACCCCCTATCGTGCGTACGCACACGTTGAAGAAGGGACGTTTACATACGCGTACAAGAAAATTGGGCCATCTCGCGTACGCATACATGTGCCGCGTACGTGGGAGTGCTGGACAGAGACCACCATCCACGTATGAGGCATGGGTCCGCGTACTCATGTATATCAAAATCCAAAAAAAGTTAAGTTGCCGAAATTTCAGTTTTAGACCACAAACTTTAAGCGTTCATAACTTTCTTTACAAAATTCTATTTTTCTCAAACTTTATATCAATTCTCGAAATCATCTTTAATTTTAAACAATTTTAAAGCAATTTCAAAAACTGAGGCTCAAGTTATGATCCACCAAAGTTCACCAAAAATAGATTTTTACCAATGGAGATAATTCTCAAATTTTCTAAAACTTCCAAACCCAACCAACTCAAACATACTCAAAACAACCCCAAAATAATTATTATAGACACTCCCCAAACATTTATCAATCACCTAACTATCAAAGCCTCTTAATACTCACCTCGTTCAACTTTAGTTCCTCCTAAATTCACACTAAAATTCCTCAATCATTTATTCTCAACATGAATCACAACAACCAACAATCCATATCATCATCAACAATCATCTTCAACCTCAACACCCAACATTATAACTCATCAAGGCATCATACTCTTCAATAATCATCATCTACTAACATATATATACATATCATCATATTCAAACTTATACAACCTCCATCTAAACCTTAATCAAATATAGCATTTATATACAATTAATCATACAACCATATTATTCAAACCTATCTTAAAGGCTACTAGCCTAAGTTTTACGAAACATTATATACTACATAAAGGAAACCGAAAGTATACCTTGGCCGATTATCCTCCACACACAAAATCACTTTACCACAGGCGTTCAAACCCTCACCCAACACCAAACAACACCAAGAACACTCTATGTCATGAAAAACAACAATAATCAAAGCTAGGGTTTATGACATTCAAATAAACACAAGGGTTTAATGATTTCTTACCTTATTCAACGAGTTTGGGGGTAAATTCCACTACTCACTCAAGATAGATTACACCTAAACAACAAGAACACGAAGAAACTCAATAACCTAAAGAGCCATTTTCAAAAATGAAATAGGGCAGAGAAACTGGAAAGAAAAGAGTGAGTTTATTACCAATTTGTTAAGATAAAAATGAAAAGCTCGACAAGAGCTTTGCGTGGCCGTAAACAGCTCATCAATCGGAGCTCCGTAGCTCAAGATATGGCCAAAAGAAGGAGGAGATGAATAGTGCTCTTCTTCTTCCTCTCCTCTCTCAAGACCAGCGCCCCTCTTTATGTGTGTGGGTGTTATGAGCTGAAAATGGCTCATTAAAAGGTGTATATATGTTGGACTTAGGCCCAACTTGGGCCCGGTCCAACTGCGTAACGTTTCTGGTTCGTTTGGCTCGACTTTAGGCCAAAACCTTTTGAATAAGCACCCAGTTTGCTATTTCAAAAACTCTTCTAAGGTTTTGTACTGTTTTATTCTCTTTCACACAGTACTGGTGGTGTGAAATTTAAAGTCCACAAACTAACTGGCAAGTGCACTGGGTCATACCAAGTAATACCTCAGGTGAGTGAGTGTCGATCCCATGAGGATTGATGGATCAAGCAACTATAGTTGAGTGATTTACTTAGTTAGACAAGCAGAAAATGGTGTTTAAGGTTTCAATTGCACTAAACAATAAATTCAGAGAATTAGAAAAGTAAATAGTAAATTGGTGTTAAGAATATATGAGAAAACAGTTAAGGTTTCAGAGTTGTTTATCTTCTGAATTTCTATTTCTTACCAACTATTTTAATCATGAAAGATTCAATTCATGGCGAACTATAAGTGACTAAACCTTAATTCCTTAACAATTTAATCTCCTCTAATCTAGTTAACTGCCAATTTATTGGTCACTTAATTTCAATTAGAAGGTGAAGTTCAGTTCTAGTTTTTTAGCCACAGAAATCCTAATTATCCAAATATAAGAGGATTATATGTCGTTAAGTCCAGATAAATTAGTGGTTTAGGAGAAAGGTTTTTCAAGCTGTTGTTCAAGTAAATTGCTTTTCCAAGGTTCACAAGAACTCACATAGAATAAGGGTTATTCTTCTGATCCACCCAAATCCTTAAGATGATGAACGAAAATAAATTCTTGAAATTTAAATAAATACATAAATTAAAATAAAAGAGTAATAGTATCAATCCATACAATAAATAGAGCTCCTAAACTTAATAGTGGAGGTTTGGTTGCTCATGGCTCAGAGAGAAAACTAAGATTCAGAAAAATTGTAAAGTGCGGAATGAGGTGCGTAAAAGAAAAGAGAGCTCGAAGGGCTGAATCT
Source organism: Arachis stenosperma (assembly GCF_014773155.1). Taxonomy (NCBI): domain Eukaryota; kingdom Viridiplantae; phylum Streptophyta; class Magnoliopsida; order Fabales; family Fabaceae; genus Arachis; species Arachis stenosperma. Next base: position 30,047,085 of record NC_080380.1, on the reverse strand, counting down.
TTTTCCTTTTATATCTAATCCTAATTAATGTAAAATATATTTTCTAAAACTAAATAATATCTTTTCCTATTTGTAAATAAAAAAAAAGTTTAATCAAAATAAAAATCAAATCTTCGTTGCTGGCTTCTGGGGCGTGAGGACCACTTTCAAAATGTTAGAGCTGGCGCCAAACTTGGAAAATCCCAAGTTTGGCACCACCCTTCCCTTGCAAAAATGTAGTTTTATCTTGATCTTAGCACCAAACTTGAAGAATCCCAAGTTTGGCGCCACCATACCAGTGTAAATTGGGGGGGGGGGGGGCTTGTAATGATCATGGCGCCAAACTTGGAGAATCCCAAGTTTGGCGCCACCTTGGCCGTGATTTAAAAAAAATTATAGATTATTATATATAGTTAGAAATCTCTAGGCGTTGGCTTTCCAATGCCATTGAAATCGAGTCAATTGGACCTTTTTAACTCAAGTTATGCTTGTTGGAGTGTGAAGAGGTCAGGGTTGACAGCATCTATGAATTCTTTTTGCACTTGTCTTCAATTCTTGATTCCTCCTTGTGCTTTTGCTTCTCTTTTCCTAAATTTCCCTACAAGAATCATGAAATAAAAAGTATGAAAGAAATATCCAATTTAAAAACCAAAACTCTCCATAATTAATCATTATGCGTTTATTTCGTATATGAAAAAGCATAGAAAAGAACAACATGATATGCACGCATCACACACAAAACTTACACTTTGCTTGTCCTCAAGCAAACAAAGAATCATGCAATATAAATTGACAATCCAAGGTAAGAAGAATATCAATTTTAATATTTATGGTTGGCTAGTTAACTAGGCATGCAACACTCACAAAAGAATTTCAAATGATTGATGATTTTATCTTGATCACTTTATGAAATCTTTTCTTATATTCCTTCCTTGAAATAAGCTTTTCATTTGTTTCTTTTCTTAGCTTCTTGGATGCTTTGCACCATTTGTTTTTATAGCTTTGACTATAAATGCTTTGTTTTCACGTATTACCACCTGATACATAAGCACCACAAGCATATAACTAGAGAACTCTTTAAGCTTTGCTTTTGTTTCTTTTCTTTACTCTCTAATTATTGATCCTCAGAGCCTTGAGCTTTGAGGGGGGTGCTTTGTACTTGAGCCTAGCCTTGACTCTAAATGTTTTATTTTCAAACTTTTTGCCTGATACATAAACACTACAAGTATTTGACAAATGAGTTGTCATTGGTACTCAGAGCCTTTAGCTTTCTCATTTTCCCCTTTCTATTTTTTTTCTTTACTTGATCATTAATTGACAAGATTTTTCAAGGTTTTCAAAATTTCAAAGATTTTATAAAGTGTTCTAGATAAAAATTTCAATCAAACAAAACTCAAATGTGTTTGAGCAAAAATAGTCATGCTAGCCTTCTAAAACTCATATGCTCATACTAGCTTCTTCTTTAATTACCCTGTTTGTTGATGATCATGATGCTTAATTGTTTTGACTCACAAACTTCAAGATGATAATCATGATGTAAAGGCAATATGTTACAATTCAAAATTATATTATGCTTATCTAAAAGGAAGAACACACATGCATATAATTAAAAAGGAAGGAAACAACCTTAGTTCTCTCTGCCTTTCTCTTCATCATCTTCTTCTTTATCTGCTTTTAAGCTATATAGAGCATAGTTTCCAACACCAAACTTAGAATGGTTGCTTGTCCTCAAACAACAAGGAAAGAAAATTAATGGTGATAGAAATAAGAGTAAATAAGACCAGCAAGTGAAAGAAAATCAAGCAATGCAGAGGCCTTATTCAAAAGAAATTAATCAAAGTAAAACAAAACTCAAGGAAAACTAAAATAGTATAAAATAGCTAGATTGCTAATGTTTTGCATAGTGATTGTGGCAACACCAAACTTGGTGTGAGGACACCAAACTTAGTGTTATATAATTTATGTGAAACTAGGCCAAGTACCCAGTGGGATGCAAATATGGTGTAGCACACCAAACTTAATCCATGAACTCATACACAATCTTAAGTAAAACAAAAAAAGAGAATGAAAAGAAAATACCAAATGTTGGGTTACCTCCCAACAAGTACTTCTTTAACATCACTAGCTTGACGGTTGTATCTTGAATTTTCTTCCTCTTCTTCCAGTTAGTTAAGAGAAATGACTTTAGCGGACATGAGAAGAAAAATGATACCCACCAAAAAGCAACTCCCATACAACTCTCTGATTCATTAAGACCAAGAAAAGCATATTCAAGTGTTGGGGGAGAAGACTTCAATTCAAATGTGGGCAGTGCATTCAGATTTCTTTTCTCAAGAGCTTGCATGCATAGAATTGAAGGGACTTGTATGGCTTCCTCTGAAATTATTGGAATGTTCAAGCATGGAGTATACATAGCTTCCTCTTTTGTTTGTGTATCTTCCTCCTATGTTTCTGCATCTTCCTCCTTTATTTTTGCATTTTCCTCTTCTTCCATGTGTGAGGGTGGGGAGTTCTCTAATTCACTGAAGTATAAACTCTTTTGATTCATTTCCTCACTTTCTTCCATAGGATCTTGCATTATATCTCTTGGAAAAGAATTTGCTAGGTTCTCATCTAGGTGCTTGATAATCAACTCTACATGTTTCTCTATATTTTTTACACTCATCCTCATATAATGTATGCATTCTTTCATGACAAGCTCAAGAGCTGGTGGTTTTTGTTATGAATAAGGAGATGGTGGCTATTGATATGAATAAAAAGGGGATGATGGGTCTTAGTATGAATATGGAGATGGTGGTTCTTGGTATGAATATGGAGATGGTGGTTCTTGATAGATAGAACATGGAGCATAGAAGTTTCTTTGGTCTTGACTTTCCCAACCAAAATTCGGGTAGTTCCTCCATCTATAATAATATGAATAACTCTTTGGGTGTGAGTAGTAACCCATATGATCTCTCTTCATTATTTTCCTTAGCACAAAACACCAAATAGAATTAAATGCACCATATGGTAAACAGAGAAGCTAGAAGAATGAACAAAAAGAAATATTAAAAATTTTTTCTTTTTTTTTCAAAAATTATTTTCGTTTTTTTATTATTATAGTTTTTTAATATAAAAATAAATTTCAAAAAATGAAAAAAATATAATGTAAAAATCAAACAAGAAAACTAAACAAAGAAAAAGTCTAATCTAGGTAATCAATCAACTGGTAGTTTTTAATCACAATTAATACCCGGCAACGCTGCCAAAAACTTGGTGTGAAATTTAAAGTCCACAAACTAACCGGCAAGTGCACCAGGTCGTACCAAGTACTACCTCAGGTGAGTGAGGATCGATTCCACGAGGATTGATGGATCAAGCAACCATGGTTGAGTGATTTACTTAGTTAGACAAGTAAAAAATAGTGTTTGAGGTTTCAATTGCACTAAACAGTAAATTCAGAGAATTAGAAAAGTAAACAGTAAATTGGTGTGAAGAATATATGAGAAAACAGTTAAGGTTTCAGAGTTGTTTATCTTTCGAATTTCTATTTCTTACCAACTATTTTAATCATTCAAGATTCAATTCATAGCAAACTATAAGTGACTAAACCCTAATTCCTTAGCAATTTAGTCTCCTCTAATCTAGTTAACCGCCAATTCCTTTGTCAGTTAATTTCAATTAGAAGGTGAAATTCAGTTCTAGTTTATTAGCCACATAAACCCTAATTATCCAAAATAAGAGGATTATATGTCACGTATTCCATTAAGTTCAAATAAATTAGTGATTTAGGAGAAATTATTTTCAAGTTGTTGTTCAAGTAAATTGCTTTTTCAAGATTCACAAGAACTCAAATAGAATATGGGTTATTCTTCCGATCTACCCAAATCCTTAAGATGAAGAACGAAAATAAATTCTTGAAATTTAAATCAATATATAAATTAAAATATAAGAGTAATAGTATCAATCCATACAATAAACAGAGCTCCTAACCTTAACAGTGGAAGTTTAGTTGCTCATGGCTCAGAAAGAAAACTAGGATTCAAAAAAATTGTAAAGTGCGGAATATGGTGCGTAAAAAAGAAGAGAGCCCGAAGGGCTGAATCTTTTCCCTTTTATATCTAATACTAATTAATGTAAAATATATTTTCTAAAACTAAATAATATCTTTTTCTATTTGTAAATAAAATTAAATTTTAATCAAAATAAAAATCAAATCTTCGTTGCTGGCTTTTGGGGCATGAGGACCTCTTTCAAAATCCTAGAGTTGGCGCCAAACTTGGAAAATCCCAAGTTTGGCACCACCCTTCCCAAGCAAAAATGTAGTTTTATCTTGATCTTGGCACCAAACTTGGAGAATTCCAAATTTGGCGCCAACGTACCTGCGTAGGTGGGGGTGCTTGTAATGATCATGGCGCCAAACTTGGAGAATCCCAAGTTTAGCGCCACCTTGACCGTGATTCTAGAAAAGAATTATAGACTATTATATATCATTAGAAATCTTTGGACGTTGGCTTTTCAATGTCATCAAAATTGAGTCAATTGGACCTCTTTAGCTCAAGGTATGCTCGTTCGATGGTGAAGAGGTCAGGGTTGACAACATCTATGAATTATCTTTGTACTTGTCTTCAATTCTTGATTCCTCCCTGTGCTTTTGCTTCTCTTTTCCTAAATTTCCCTACAAGAATCATAAAATAAAAAGGATGAAAGCAATATCCAATTTAAATACCAAAACTCTCCATAATTAAGCAATATGCGTTTATTTCTTATATGAAAAAGTATATAAAAGTACAACATGATGCGCATGCATCAATTCGACGGACTTAACCCGATACTCGGCTAATCTATCAGTACCCGTGTTTACGCAAATATTTTCAAAAGAGAACATTTTCTCACTCAGAAAAATCTACTGAATCCGAATCTCACATTTATATTTTGAAGAAAACATCTTTATATTTTCGAACCTATTCCGAGAAATTAAATTATTCTATTCTACTTAAGTGGTTTTACGTGAAAACTCCGGTTCTTACATCCTTCCCTCCTAAAAAGGATTTTTGCCCTCGAAAATGCTAATCACCATGCTTTCGCTGCATCACTCTGATCGTTCGTCATCACGAATCAGAGTTCCTTGACTACATCCACTAGAATCTTCCTTTCCCAGTTTACTTCCAACAAAAACCTTAAACTCTTCTGTCCTAACGACGATTTTTCAAAATAGAGAACTAAACTACCCTTAGGTCCAAGCAACATATCATAACAACTTTACATGGTTACCTCCCATCGGAGGATCCGACTCCGTCATCTCACTCGCATCCAAAGCGAACACACGACCTGGTTCCTGATTCCGACCGTGTTTTGGTTTTCCCCACGGCGGCAGTTCTTGGCTAGATGTCCAGGCAGCCCACAAGTATAACACAGACGATTCCCCCTCACTTGGTGAAACTAGGCATTGTTATTCCTTTTGAAATTCCCTTGCCCTTGAAGATATTGAGGAGCATGTCTATTCCTCTTAAAGCTTTGTCCCCTCGGCTGAAAGTAGTCTCCATGACCTTGATTGTTAGTACCATCACGATTATCTCTTGCCACAGTTATCTTCTTGGCACCGTCCTCTACAACCCTTGCCAAACCCACCTTCTTAGCAAATTATTTCACAACTCTTACTTTGTTTACCAACTCAGAGAATCTCCTAATCTCCAAAGGAGCCACCGCAGTCATGATGTCATCTTTGAGCCTTCCTTGGTACTTAATGCACTTCCAACCTTCATAAAACTCAGGAGCATTTTGGCAAACCCTAAAAAATCTGCAAAGCTCTTCAAACTTGCTGGTGTACTTTGCTACGTCATAGATTCTTGCTTCAGTTGCATGAGTTCCAATTCCCTTGCTTCCCTCATCGACTCCGAAAAGTACTTCTTATAAAACAGAGTCTGAAACAGTTCCCATGGGATGTCCCCATTCTGCAGCTACATCAGTTGGCACTTCCATTGCCACCAGTGTTGTGCCTCGCCCAATAACTGATAGGCTACAAACTCCACAAACTGATTCTCTAGGACATGTTGAGCTTGCAACGCACGCTCCATAACTTGAAACAAATTATCTACTTCAATAGGATTCGTCGATCCTTTAAAACTTGGCGGGTTAACTTTTAGAAAGGTGGCTAATGTCATCGGAACACCACCACCCAAGCCGTGTCCCGCACCTTCTCCATTCCCTTTACCGTTACCGTTCCCATTACCCATCATTTCCATAGCCTGAGCGGTAGCAGTAGCATTCGCTTGCATGGTGTTTTCTAGGTGGGTCACAGCCACCATAAACTTAGCATGGTTACCGGCCAGTTGGTCATTCTTGTAACACCCTACCCCACAGAGTCTTATGCTTAAGTCAAAAAACTGAGGTGGCAAGGTCTTACGACCTCTAAATGTAATATATATATATATATATATATATATATATATATATAGTTGAAAGAAATTTTATAAAGAGGATTCTTTGAAGGAAAGTCTAAAACAAAAGTTGTAACGCTCACGTAAACGGAAAACTTGTGTACGAAGAAATATAAGATATATATATATATATATATATATATATATATATATATATATAATGAAAAGGGAGTGTTAAAAGATGCAAAATATTCAAGCTCCGGGCTCAACCTGCGAAGCCAAGGTTGGCCGAAAAATATTTACATAAGTATACATAACCCAAAATATCCCAAAACAGATAAAACAACATCCTATTTCTCCACGTTGACCTCTAAGAAGGACAAAATAAAGTTAAATATACAGAGGAGAATCTAAATACAGAATAATAAACATATAAGCCTAAAATATAGAGTCCCAAGATATAACACTTCGTTTGTAGAATGAACTCCAGACGCTTATCGGGGTGCCTCTCGATCTACATCTGAAAAACAACAATATCGTATAGGATGAGAACCGGGGGTTCTCAGTATGGTTAAGGTGCCCACATATATAATAAATAAGGTCCCGGGAAACCTAGAGGCAATCCTAGAATGCCGACACTTATATTATAAAACTTAAAGATTTAAGACGGAAACCATAAAAAGGGGTTGTTTTCTAGGGTTCTAAACGTGGTCAAATTCCTAATCAAAACCCTCAATCCTCCACGTTTCCTTCAATCCTCCAAACTCTGGTGGAACCACACAGACAAACAAATAAACAAAGGCAAACATCGAATCATTCTCAATCATGTCTTATTCATTATTTTCAACATCTCATCAAATTAATCAGTCACTTCTCAAGTTCGTACTTTCCACTTCATCGCCAATTATAACTGTTTAACTTTAAATGTGTCGTAGGTATAACTTACTCACTTTTGCTTAGCTACGTTCATACATAATGCCAAATTCGGACATATTATTTGGATCTAAATCAAATTTTTACCACGTTTGGATTAGAATTGAATTTGATAACAAATTCAATAAAAATCTGCTGCTGCACTTAAGAAGATTCAGAAAAATACAACACGCCGCTCTGTTTTTGAAAATTCTATAATAAATTTAATTCTAATCCGTTACTTCTAGATTTTAGTGAGGATACACTCTACACCCTTAAGTTTTAGGAAAAATAAGTTTCAAGTTCATAGCACTTCGTTTGGTTAATTAAATGTCAATTGGAAGTGCTACCCTATTTCTCGAAATTGGTTCTGAATTTTCTGCAAACAGCCCAGCTTCCAAGAGACATAACTAACTCTACAAAATAGCTATGGACATGAAATTTGTACTCAATAAAAATAGACCCAAAAATTTTCAAATCCCTTTGAAAGCAACTCAAAATTTTAAATAAGTCAAAAGTTCTAGTGGTTGAAAGTTGATACGGTAGAACCAGAAAACCAGAAAATTCTGCAACAACCACTAAATTTCAAAAATTCACATCTTCCAGACTACTTGGCCAAATTACATGAAATTTTTATGGAGAAATTTTGGCTTCTTGAAATTTGATATAAAATAATCTGGATAAAATATCATGTCTAGATTACTCCTAGTATTTATTCTAAGTTGCTACTAAATATGCAGAAAATTTTGCATTAAGTAACTTACCAAAACCCTGCACTATATACCACAATTTTTAAATTATATTTTCTATAATACCTCAACCAAAACAACATCACTCACATTCACATACATCATATCCGTGTCTCAACATACAACATGCAAACCATGCAAATATTAATTCATTATACTTACCCGGACTTATCGATCACGGTCTTGGGCCCAAATCTCACCAATATTCATCATCACAATTGTCATACACCAGATTTCATACCTGATGAGCGGATAATTTATATGCTTTTTGGCATTGTTTTTAGTATGTTTTTAGTTTACTTTAGTTAGTTTTTACTATATTTTTATTAGTTTTTAGTTAAAATTCACTTTTCTGGACTTTACTATGAGTTTGTGTGTTTTTCTGTAATTTTAAGTATTTTCTGGCTGAAATTGAGGGACCTGAGCAAAAATTTGATTCAGAGGCTGAAGAGGACTACAGATGCTGTTGGATTCTGACCTCCCTGCACTCAAAGTGGATTTTCTGGACCTACAAAAGCCCAATTGGCAGGCTCTATACTGCGTTGGAAAGTAGACATCCTGGGCTTTCCAGCAATGTATAATAGTCCATACTTTGCACGAGATTTGATGGCCCAAACCGGTGTTCCAAATCAGCTCAAAACTGCTCGGTGTTAAACGCCGTAACTGGCACAAGAATGGGAGTTAAACGCCCAAACTGGTACAAAAGCTGGCGTTTAACTCCAAGAAAAGTCTCTACACATGAAAGCTTCAATGCTCAGCCCAAGCACACACCATGTGGGCCCGGAAGTGGATTTTTATGTCATTTACTCATCTCTGTAAACCCTACGCTACTAGTTCTCTACATATAGGACCTTTTACTATTGTATTCTCATTTTTGGACGTCTAGTTCTTAGATCATGGGGGCTGGCCATTCGGCCATGCCTAGACCTTGTTCTTATGTATTTTCAATGGTGGAGTTTCTACACACCATAGATTAAGGTGTGGAGCTCTGCTGTACCTCGAGTTTTAATGCAATTACTATTGTTTTTCTATTCAATTCGGCTTATTCTTGTTCTAAGATATCACTTGTTCCTCAACTTCATGAGTGTGATGATCCATGACACTCATCATCATTCTCACCTATGAACGTGTGCCTGACAACCACCTCCGTTCTACCTTAGATTGAGTGGATATCTCTTGGATCCCTTAATCAGAATCTTCGTGGTATAAGCTAGAATTGATAGCGGCATTGAAGAGAATCCGGAAGGTCTAAACCTTGTCTGTGGTATTCTGAGTAGGATTCAAGGATTGAATGACTATGACGAGCTTCAAACTCGCGATTGTGGGGCGTTAGTGACAGACGCAAAACAATCAATGGATTCTATTCCGACATGATCGAGAACCGACAGCTGAATAGCCGTGCTGTGATAGAGCGCATTGAACATTTTCACTGAGAGGATAGGAGGTAGCCATTGACAATGGTGAAACCCTACATACAGCTTGCCATGGAAAGGAGTAAGAAAGATTGGATGAAGACAGTAGGAAAGCAGAGAGACGGAAGGGACAAAGCATCTCCATACGCTTATCTGAAATTCTCACCAATGAATTACATAAGTATCTCTATCTTTATTTTATGTTTTATTTATCTTTTAGTCATTCATCCTCTATAACCATTTGAATCTGCCTGACTGAGATTTACAAGATGACCATAGCTTGCTTCATACCAACAATCTCCATGGGATCGACCCTTACTCGCGTAAGGTTTATTACTTGGACGACCCAGTGCACTTGCTGGTTTGTTGTGCGAAGTTGTGAAATTATGTTTAGCCCATGGTATTGAGCACCAAGTTTTTGGAGCCATTACCGGGGATTGTTTGAGTTGTGAAAAGTAGAGATCACAATTTCGTGCACCAAGTTTTTGGCGCCGTTGCTGGGGATTGTTCGAGTTTAGACAATTGACGATTCATCTTGTTGCTTAGATTAGGTAATTTTCTTCAGAGTTCTTAAGAATGAATTCTAGTGTTTCAAGGTGATGTTCTTATCATCACCAAAGCTGATTGATTCTCATCAATTTAGCTCTTGAATGTAATGTCCTGCTGAAGCTTGGCTAGCCATGTCTAATTTCTTTAGACTAAAGCTTTAGACTAGCATTGCATGATTCCTGGAATTCTCATTAAGAACTTTGATATCCTTATTTTCTTTTCCACATAATTTTCAAAAAATTCAAAAAAAACTTACAAAATCATAAAAACCAAAAATATTTTTTGTTTCTTGTTGAGTCTAGTGCCTCATTTTAAGTTTGGTGTCAATTGCATGTTTCTTTTCTTCTTGCATTTTTCATATTCATTCATGCGTCTTCATTGATCTTCAAGTTGTTCTTGATGATTTCCTTGTTCTGATCTTTAAATTCTCTTGACTTGAGTGTTTTGTTGTTTCTCATATGCATTCTCATTTTGTTAGTGTCAATAGTATACAAACTTCTAAGTTTGGTGTCTTGCATGCATTGTTTATTTGATCTTAGTTTCATTTTGATTATTCCTCATTATTAAAAATCCAAAAAATTTTTAATTTGTGTCTTTTCAAGTCAATAATACAGAGAATTGAAGATTCAGAACGTACAGTAGAGGAATTACACAGAAAAAGCTGGGCGTTCAAAACGCCCAGTGGGGAAGGAAAACTGGCGTTTAAACGCCAGCCAGGGTACCTGGCTGGGCGTTTAACACCCAAAAAGGTAGTGTTTTGGGCGTTAAACGCCAAAATGGATACCATTCTGGGCGTTTAACGCCAGGATGGCACAAGAGGGAATATTTTATTTTTAATTCAAATTTTTTTTCAAGTTTTCAAAATTTTTCAAAATCAAATCTTTTTCAAACCATATCTTTTCAATCATATATTTTCAAAATCAATTTCTTTCTTTTTCAAAGATACTAGCTAACAATTAATGATTTGATTCAACATTTCAAGTATGTTGCCTTTTCTGTTGAGAAAGGTTTAATGTTTGAATCATATCTTTCCTTGTTAGCCAAGTCATTAATTTTCAAAATCAAATCTTTTTAAATTGTTTTTCAAATCATATCTTCTCAACATCTTTTTAAAACCATAACTTTTCAATCATATCTTTTAATCACATCTTTTTCAAAATAGTTTTCAATCATATCTTTTTTATTTCTAATTTCAAAAATCTTTTTCAAAAATCACTTTATTTCTTTCCCAATCATATTTTTCGAAAATCAATTAGTATTTTTCAAAATGTTTTTAAAATCTTTTTAATTTATTTTCGAAAATTTCTTCCCCTCTTCTCACATCCTTCTATTTATTGACTAACACTCCTCCTCAATGCACAATTCGAACTCTATCTTTCCTTGATAAGTTCGAATTTTCTACCTCTTCCTTCTATTTTTCTTTTCCTCTGACACCTCAAGGAGTCTCTATACTGTGACATAGAGGATTCCATATTTTCTTGTTTTCTTCTCTTTCATATGAGCAGGAGCAAAGACAACAGCATTCTTGTTGAGGCTGACCCTGAACCTAAAAGGACCTTGAAGCGAAAGCTAAGAGAAGCTAAGGCACAACTCTCTGTAGAGGACCTAATAGAAATTTTCAAAGAAGAAGAACCCATGGCAGCCGAAAATAACAACAATGCCAACAATGAAAGGAAGGTGCTGGGTGACTTTACTGCACCTACTCCCGACTTCTATGGGAGAAGCATCTCTATCCTTGCCATTGGAGCAAACAACTTTGAGCTTAAGCCTCAATTAGTTTCTCTAATGCAACAGAATTGCAAATTCCATGGACTTTCCTTGGAAGATCCTCATCAGTTTTTAGCTGAATTCTTGCAAATCTGTGACACTGTCAAGACTAATGGGGTTGACCTTGAGGTCTACAGACTTATGCTATTCCTTTTTGCTGTAAGAGACAGAGCTAGGATTTGGTTAGACTCACAACCTAAAGAAAGCCTGAACTCTTGGGAAAAGCTAGTCAATGCCTTCTTGGCAAAGTTCTTTCCACCTCAAAAATTGAGTAAGCTTAGAGTGGAAGTCCAAACCTTCAGACAGAAGGAAGGTGAATCCCTCTATGAAGCTTGGAAAAGATACAAACAATTAATCAGAAAGTGTCCTTCTGACATGCTTTCTGAATGGAGCGTTATAGGTATCTTCTATGATGGTCTGTCTAAACTGTCCAAGATGTCATTGGATAGCTCTGCTGGAGAATCTCTTCATCTGAAGAAGACGCCTGCAGAAGCTCAAGAACTCATCAAAATGGTTGCAAATAACCAATTCATGTACACTTCTGAAAGGAATCCTGTGAACAATGGGACGAATCAGAAGAAAGGAGTTCTTGAGATTGATACTCTGAATGCCATACTGGCTCAGCAAGTCAATTTGATTTCTCAAAGTCTGTCTGGAATGCAAGCTGCACCAGGCAGTACTAAGGATGCTTCATCTGAAGAAGAAGCTTATGATCCTGAGAACCCTTCAATGGAAGAGGTGAACTACATGGGAGAACCCTATGGAAACATCTATAATCCTTCATGGAGAAATCATCCAAATCTCTCATGGAAGGATCAACAGAGACCTCAACAAGGTTTCAACAACAATAATGGTGGAAGAAACAGGTTTAACAATGGCAAGCCTTTTCCATCATCTTCTCAGCAACAGACAGATAATTCTAAGCAGAGCCACTCTGACTTAGCAACCGTGGTCTCTGATCTAATCAAAACCACTCAAAGTTTCATGACTGAAACAAGGTCCTCCATTAGGAATTTGGAGGCACAAGTGGGACAGCTGAGCAAGAAAATTACTGAACTCCCTCCTAGTACTCTTCCAAGCAATACAGAAGAGAATCCAAAAGGAGAATGCAAGGCCATTAACATGACCCACATGGCCGAACTTGGAGAGGAGGAAGAGGCAGTGATCACCACTGAGGAAGACCTCAATGGACGTCCACTGGCCTCCAATGAGTTCCCTAATGAGGAACCATGGGAATCTGAGGCTCATAATGAGACCAAAGAGATTCCATTGGATCTACTTCTGCCATTCATGAGCTCTGATGAGTATTCTTCCTCTGAAGAGGATGAAGATGTCACTGAAGAGTAAGTTGCTAAATACCTTGGAGCAATCATGAAGCTAAATGACAAGTTATTTGGTAATGAGACTTGGGAGGATGAACCCCCTTTGCTCACCAAAGAACTGGATGACTTGACTAGGTAGAGATTACCTCAAAAGAGACATGATCCTGGGAAGTTTTCAATACCTTGTACCATAGGCACCATGACCTTTGAGAAGGCTCTGTGTGACCTAGGGTCAAGCATAAATGGTGCACGAAATTGTGATCATCAATGGCGCCATCAACATGGTACGCTCATTACAATCTCAACTCTCTATCACAACTCCGCACAACTAACCAGCAAGTGCACTGGGTCGTCCAAGTAATAAACCTTACGCGAGTAAGGGTCGATCCCACGGAGATTGTTGGCATGAAGCAAGCTATGGTCACCTTGTAAATCTTAGTCAGGCAGACTCAAATGGGTATGGGTGATATATGAATAAAACATAAAGATAAATATAGAGATACTTATGTAATTCATTGGTGAGAACTTCAGATAAGCGAATGGAGATGCTTGGTCCCTTCCGTCTCTCTGCTTTCCTACTGTCTTCATCCAATCCTTCTTACTCCTTTCCATGGCAAGCTTATGCAAGGGTTTCACCGTTGTCAGTGGCTACCTCCCATCCTCTCAGTGGAAATGTTCAACGCACCCTGTCACGGCACGGCTATCCATCTGTCGGTTCTCAATCAGGCCGGAATAGAATCCAGTGATTCTTTTGCGTCTGTCACTAACGCCCCGCCCTCAGGAGTTTGAAGCACGTCACAGTCATTCAATCATTGAATCCTAGTCAGAATACCACAGACAAGGTTAGACCTTCCGGATTCTCTTGAATGCCGCCATCAGTTCTTGCCTATACCACGAAGACTCTGATCTCACGGAATGGCTGGCTCGTTTGTCAGGCGAGCGCTCGGTTGTCAGGCGATCAACCATGCATCGTGTATCAGGAATCCAAGAGATATTCACCCAATCTAAGGTAGAACGGAGGTGGTTGTCAGTCACACGTTCATAGGTGAGAATGATGATGAGTGTCACGGATCATCACATTCATCAAGTTGAAGAACAAGTGATATCTTGGAACAAGAACAAGCTGAATTGAATAGAAGAATAATAGTAATTGCATTAATACTCGAGGTACAGCAGAGCTCCACACCTTAATCTATGGTGTGTAGAAACTCCACTGTTGAAAATACATAAGAACAAGGTCTAGGCATGGCCGTGAGGCCAGCCCCCAAATGATCTAAGAACTAGATGTCCAAAGATGATCTAGAGATCTAAAGTGATCAAAAGATTTAAATACAATAGTAAAAGGTCCTATTTATAGGGAACTAGTAGCTTAAGAATTACAAAGATGAGTAAATGACATAAAAATCCACTTCCGGGCCCACTTGGTGTGTGCTTGGGCTGAGCAATGAAGCATTTTCGTGTAGAGACTCTTCTTGGAGTTAAACGCCAGCTTTTGTGCCAGTTTGGGCATTTAACTCCCACTTTGGTCCCAGTTCCGGCGTTTAACGCTGGGAAATCTGAAGGTGACTTTGAACGCCGGTTTGGGCCATCAAATCTTGGGCAAAGTATGGACTATCATATATTGCTGGAAAGCCCAAGATGTCTACTTTCCAACGCCGTTGAGAGCGCGCCAATTGGGCTTCTGTAGCTCCAGAAAATCCACTTCGAGTGCAGGGAGGTCAGAATCCAACAGCATCTGCAGTCCTTTTCAGTCTCTGAATCAGATTTTTGCTCAGGTCCTTCAATTTCAGCCAGAAAATACCTGAAATCACAGAAAAACACACAAACTCATAGTAAAGTCCAGAAAAGTGAATTTTAACTAAAAACTAATAAAAATATACTAAAAACTAACTAAATCCTACTAGAAACATACTAAAAACAATGCCAAAAAGCGTACAAATTATCCGCTCATCACAACACCAAACTTAAATTGTTGCTTGTCCTCAAGGAAATGAAAATCAAATAAGATAAAAAGAAGAGAATATACTATAGACTCCAAATTATCAATGAAACTTAGCTCCAAATTAGATGAGCGGGACTAGTAGCTTTTTGCCTCCGAACAGTTTTGGCATCTCACTTTATCCTTTGAAATTCAGAATGATTGGCTTCATTAGGAACTCGGAATCCAGATAGTGTTATTGATTCTCCTAGTTAAGTATGATGATTCTTGAACACAGCTACTTATTGAGTCTTGGCCGTGGCCCAAAGCACTCTGTCTTCCAGTATTACCACCGGATACATACATGCCACAGACACATAATTGGGTGAACCTTTTCAGATTGTGACTCAGCTTTGCTAAAGTCCCCAATTAGAGGTGTCCAGGGTTCTTAAGCACACTCTTTTTGCCTTGGATCACAACTTTATTTCTTTCTTTTTCTTTTCTTTTTCTTTCTCCCCTTTTTTTTCGTTTTTCTCCTTCTTTTTTTTTTGTATTCACTGCTTTTTCTTGCTTCAAGAATCATTTTTATGATTTTTCAGATCCTCAGTAACATGTCTCCTTTTTCATGATTCTTTCAAGAGCCAACATTCATGAACCACAAATTCAAAAGACATATGCACTGTTCAAGCATACATTCAGAAAACAAAAAGTATTGTCACCACATCAAAACTAATTAAGCTAGTTTTAGAGATGAATTCGAAATCCTGTACTTCTTGTTCTTTTGTGATAAAAACAGTTTTCATTTAAGAAAGGTGATGGATTCATAGGACATTCATAACTTTAAGGCATAGACACTAAGACACTAATGATCATAAGGCACAAACATGGACAAACATAAGCATAAAAATTCGAAAAACAAGAAAAATAAATAACAAGGAGATTAAAGAACGGGTCCACCTCAGTGATGGCGGCTTGTTCTTCCTCTTGAAGGTCTTATGGAGTGCTTGAGCTCCTCAATGTCTCTTCCTTGTCTTTTTTGCTCCTCTCTCATGATTCTTTGATCTTCTCTAATTTCATGGAGGAGGATGGAATGTTCTTGGTGCTCCACCCTTAGTTGTCCCATGTTGGAACTCAATTCTCCTAGGGAGGTGTTAATTTGCTCCCAATAGTTTTGTGGAGGAAAGTGCATCCCTTGAGGCATCTCAGGGATTTCATGATGAGTGGGATCTCTTGTTTGCTCCATCCTTTTCTTAGTGATGGGCTTGAGGTCATGCCTTCTCAGTTGAACCGGCTTCCCTCTTGAATCTCTCTTCCATTGAGCGCCCTCTTCACAAATGTCTATGAGGATTTGGTCCAACCTTTGATCAAAGTTGACCCTTTTTGAGTTTGAAAGGGACCTCAGGGATCACCTTCTTCAAGGCCACAACTTCATAGAAGTGGTCTTGATGCACCCTTGAGATGAATCATCTCCCATGACTCGGAGGTGAAAGCTTTTACCTTCCCTTTCCTCTTTCTAGAGGTTTCTCCGGCCTTGGATGCCATAAATGGTTATGGAAAAACAAAAAGCAATGCTTTTACCACACCAAACTTAAAAGGTTTGCTCGTCCTCGAGCAAAAGAAGAAAGAAGAGAGTAGAAAAGAAAATGGAGGAGATGGAGATGGCTTATGGTTCGGCCAAAGGGGGAGAAGTGGTGTTTAGGGTGTGTGAAAATGAAGGAGTGAAGATGGGTTTATATAGGGGTGAAGAAGAGAGAGGGTGGTGGGGTTGGTGGGGATCCTGTGGGGTCCACAGATCCTGAGATGTCAAGGAAAAGTCATCCCTGCACCAAATGGCATGCAAAAATGAGTTTTGAGCCAATTCTGGCATTAAACGCCGGGCTGGTGCCCATTTCTGGCGTTTAACGCCAGGTTCTTGCCCTTTCCTGGCGTTTAACGCCAGTCTGGTGCCCCTTTCTGGCGTTAAATGCCTAGAATGGTGCCAGACTGGGCGTTAAATGCCCATCTGCTAGCCTTACTGGCGTTTAAACGCCAGTAGGTTCTTCCTCCAGGGTGTGCTGTTTTTCTTCCTGTTTTTCATTCTGTTTTTGCTTTTTCAATTGATTTTGTGACTTCTCATGATCATCAACCTACAGAAAACATAAAATAAAAAAGGAAAATAGATAAAATATGACATTGGGTTGTCTCCCAACAAGCGCTTCTTTAATGTCAGTAGCTTGACAGAGGGTTCTCATGGAGCCTCACAAATGCTCAGAGCAATGTTAGAACCTCCCAACACCAAACTTAGAGTTTGAATGTGGGGGTTCAACACCAAACTTAGAGTTTGGTTGTGGCCTCCCAACACCAAACTTAGAGTTTGACTGTGGGGGCTCTGTTTGACTCTAATTTGAGAGAAGCTCTTCATGCTTCCTCTCCATGGTGACAGAGGGATATCCTTGAGCCTTAAACACAAAGGATTCTTCATTCACTTGAATGATCAGTTCACCTCCATCAACATCAATCACAGCCTTAGCTGTGGCTAGGAAGTGTCTGCCAAGGATGATGGATTCATCCATGCATTTCCTAGTCTCTAGGACTATGAAATCAGTAGGGATGTAATGGTCTTCAATTTTCACCAGAACATCCTCTACAAGTCCATAAGCTTGTTTTCTTGAATTGTCTGCCATCTCTAGTGAGATTCTTGCAGCTTGCACCTCAAAGATTCCTAGCTTCTCCATTACAGAGAGAGGCATGAGGTTTACACTTGACCCTAAGTCACACAGAGCCTTCTTGAAGGTCATGGTGCCTATGGTACAAGGTATGGAGAACTTCCCAGGGTCCTGCCTCTTTTGAGGTAATTTCTGCCTAGACAAGTCATCCAATTCTTTGGTGAGCAAAGGGGGTTCATCCTCCCAAGTCTCATTTCCAAATAACTTGTCATTTAGCTTCATGATTGCTCCAAGGTATTTAGCAACTTGCTCTTCAGTGACATACTCATCCTCTTCAGAGGAGGAATACTCATCAGAGCTCATGAAAGGCAGAAGCAAGTCTAATAGAATCTCTATGGTCTCATTTTGAGCCTCAGATTCCTATGGTTCCTCATTGGGGAACTCAGTGGAGGCCAGTAGACGTCCATTGAGGTCTTCCTCAGTGGCGTTCACTGCCTCTCCTTCCTCTCCAAATTCGGCCATGTTGATGGCCTTTCACTCTCCTTTTGGATTTTCTTCTGTATTGATTGGGAGAGTACTAGGAGGGAGTTCAGTAACTTTCTTGCTCAGCTGTCCCACTTGTGCCTCCAAATTCCTAATGGAGGACCTTGTTTCAGTCATGAAACTTTGAGTGGTTTTGATTAGATCAGAGACCATGGTTGCTAAGTCAGAGTGGTTCTGCTTAGAATTCTCTGTCTGTTGCTGAGAAGATGATGGAAAAGGCTTGCCATTGCTAAACCTGTTTCTTCCACCATTATTGTTGTTGAAACCTTGTTGAGGTCTCTGTTGATCCTTCCATGAGAGATTTGGATGATTTCTCCATGAAGAATTATAGGTGTTTCCATAGGGTTCTCCCATGTAATTCACCTCTTCCATTGAAGGGTTCTCAGGATCATAAGCTTCTTCTTCAGATGAAGCATCCTTAGTACTACTTGGTGCATTTTGCATTCCAGATAGACTTTGAGAAATCAAATTGACTTGTTGAGTCAATATCTTGTTCTGAGCCAGAATGGCATTTAGATTATCAATCTCAAGAACTCCTTTCTTCTGATTTGTCCCATTGTTCACAGGATTCCTTTCAGAAGTGTACATGAATTGGTTATTTGCAACCATTTCAATTAGTTCTTGAGCTTCTGTAGGCGTCTTCTTCAGATGAAGAGATCCTCCAGCAGAGCTATCCAAAAACATCTTGGATAGTTCAGAGAGACCATCATAGAAAATACCTATGATGCTCCATTCAGAAAGCATGTCAGAAGGACATTTTCTGATCAATTGTTTGTATCTTTCCCAAGCTTCATAGAGGGATTCTCCATCCTTCTGTCTGAAGGTTTGGACTTCCACTCTAAGCTTACTCAATTTTTGAGGTGGAAAGAACTTTGCCAAGAAGGCATTGACTAGCTTTTCCCATGAGTCCAGGCTTTCTTTAGGTTGTGAGTCCAACCATGTCCTAGCTCTGTCTCTTACAGCAAAAGGGAATAGCATAAGTCTGTAGACCTCAGGGTCAACCCCATTAGTCTTGACAGTGTCACAGATTTGCAAGAATTCAGCTAAGAACTGATGAGGATCTTCCAATGGAAGTCCATGGAACTTGCAATTCTGTTGCATTAGTGAAACTAATTGAGGCTTAAGCTCAAAGTTGTTTGCTCCAATGGCAGGGATAGAGATGCTTCTCCCATAGAAGTCGGGAGTAGGTGCAGTAAAGTCACCCAGCACCTTCCTTGCATTGTTTGCATTGTTGTTGTTTTCGGCTGCCATGTCTTCTTCTTTGAAGATTTCTGTTAGGTCCTCTACAGAGAGTTGTGCCTTAGCTTCTCTTAGCTTTCGCTTCAAGGTCCTTTCAGGTTCAGGGTCAGCTTCAACAAGAATGCTTTTGTCTTTGTTCCTGCTCATATGAAAGAGAAGAGAACAAGAAAATGTGGAATCCTCTATGTCACAGTATAGAGATTCCTTGAAGTGTCAGAGAAGAAGAAAATTAGAAGGAAGAGGTAGAAGAATTCGAACTTAATCAGATAGAGTTCGAATTGTGCATTGAGAAGGAGTGGTACTCCATAAATAGAAGGATGTGAGAAGAGAGGAAGAAATTTTCGAAAATTAAGTGAAAGATTTTGAAAACATTTTGAAAAACTTTAATTGATTTTCGAAAACCGGGAGTGGGAAAGAAATCAAGTAATTTTTGAAAAAGATTTTGAAATTAGAATTTAAAAAGATATGATTGAAAACTATTTTGAAAAAGATGTGATTAAAAAGATTTGATTGAAAAGTTATGGTTTTTAAAAAGATATGATTGAAAAGATATGATTTGAAAACGATTTTAAAAAGATTTGATTTTAAAAATTAATGACTTGCCTAACAAGAAAAGATATGATTCAAACATTAAACCTTTCTCAACAAAAAAGGCAACATACTTGAATTGTTCAATCAAATCATTAATTGTTAGCAAGTATCTTTGAAAAAGGAAAGAAATTGATTTTGAAAAAGATTTGATTGAAAAGATATGATTTGAAAAAGATTTGATTTTGAAAAACTTTGAAAACTTGAAAAAAAATCTGAATTAAAAACAGAATCTTCCCTCTTGTGCCATCCTGGCGTTAAACGCCCAGAATGGTGCACATTCTGGCGTTTAACGCCCAATGCACTACCTTTTTGGGCGTTAAACGCCCAACCAGGCACCTTGGCTGGCGTTTAAACGCCAGTCTGTCCTTCTTCACTGGGCGTTTTGAACGCCCAGCTTTTTCTGTGTAATTCCTCTGCTGCATGTTCTGAATCTTCAGTTCCCTGTACTATTGACTTGAAAATAGAACCAAGATCAAATAAACAATGCATGCAAGACACCAAACTTAAAATTAGACACTAGACTCAAACAAGAAACATAAAATATTTTTGGTTTTTATGATTTTGAAATTTTTTTTGGATTTTTCGAAAATTATATGGAAATAGAAAATAAAGGTTTCAGAATTCTTAATTTGGACTCCAGGAATCATTGCAATGCTAGTCTAAGACTCCGGTCCAGGAATTAGACATGGCTTCACAGCCAGCCAAGCTTTCTAAGAAAGCTTTGGTCCAAAACACTAGACATGGCCAATGGCCAGCCAAGCCTTAGCAGATCATTGCTCCAATAGCAAGATTGATAGAGATCAACAAGCTCTTGTGATGATCAGTTGAAACCTCGGTCCAATAAGATTAGACATGGCTTCTCAGCCAGCCAGATTTCAACAGATCATCATAAAACTCTAGAATTCATTTTTAAAGAAATTCTGAAAAAAAATTACCTAATCTAAGCAACAAGATGAACCGTCAGTTGTCCACACACGAAACAATCCCTGGCAACGGCGCCAAAAAACTTGGTGCACGAAATTGTGATCATCAATGGCGCCATCAACATGGTACGCTCATTGCAATCTCAACTCTCTATCACAACTCCGCACAACTAACCAGCAAGTGCACTGGGTCGTCCAAGTAATAAACCTTACGCGAGTAAGGGTCGATCCCACGGAGATTGTTGGCATGAAGCAAGCTATGGTCACCTTGTAAATCTTAGTCAGGCAGACTCAAATGGGTATGGGTGATATATGAATAAAACATAAAGATAAAGATAGAGATACTTATGCAATTCATTGGTGAGAACTTCAGATAAGCGAATGGAGATGCTTGGTCCCTTCCGTCTCTCTGCTTTCCTACTGTCTTCATCCAATCCTTCTTACTCCTTTCCATGGCAAGCTTATGCAAGGGTTTCACCGTTGTCAGTGGCTACCTCCCATCCTCTCAGTGGAAATGTTCAACGCACCCTGTCACGGCACGGCTATCCATCTGTCGGTTCTCAATCAGGCCGGAATAGAATCCAGTGATTCTTTTGCGTCTGTCACTAACGCCCCGCCCTCAGGAGTTTGAAGCACGTCACAGTCATTCAATCATTGAATCCTACTCAGAATACCACAGACAAGGTTAGACCTTCCGGATTCTCTTGAATGCCGCCATCAGTTCTTGCCTATACCACGAAGACTCTGATCTCACGGAATGGCTGGCTCGTTTGTCAGGCGAGCGCTCAGTTGTCAGGCGATCAACCATGCATCGTGTATCAGGAATCCAAGAGATATTCACCCAATCTAAGGTAGAACGGAGGTGGTTGTCAGTCACACGTTCATAGGTGAGAATGATGATGAGTGTCACGGATCATCACATTCATCAAGTTGAAGAACAAGTGATATCTTGGAACAAGAACAAGCTGAATTGAATAGAAGAACAATAGTAATTGCATTAATACTCGAGGTACAGCAGAGCTCCACACCTTAATCTATGGTGTGTAGAAACTCCACCGTTGAAAATACATAAGAACAAGGTCTAGGCATGGCCGTGAGGCCAGCCCCCAAATGATCTAAGAACTAGATGACCAAAGATGATCTAGAGATCTAAAGTGATCAAAAGATTTAAATACAATAGTAAAAGGTCCTATTTATAGGGAACTAGTAGCTTAAGAATTACAAAGATGAGTAAATGACATAAAAATCCACTTCCGAGCCCACTTGGTGTGTGATTGGGTTGAGCAATGAAGCATTTTCGTGTAGAGACTCTTCTTGGAGTTAAACGCCAGCTTTTGTGCCAGTTTGGGCGTTTAACTCCCACTTTGGTGCCAGTTCCGGCGTTTAACGCTGGGAAATCTGAAGGTGACTTTGAACGCCGGTTTGGGCCATCAAATCTTGGGCAAAGTATGGACTATCATATATTGCTGGAAAGCCCAGGATGTCTACTTTCCAACGCCGTTGAGAGCGCGCCAATTAGGCTTTTGTAGCTCCAGAAAATTCACTTCGAGTGCAAGGAGGTCAGAATCCAACAGCATCTGCAGTCCTTTTCAGTCTCTGAATCAGATTTTTGCTCAGGTCCTTCAATTTCAGCCAGAAAATACCTGAAATCACAGAAAAACACACAAACTCATAGTAAAGTCCAGAAAAGTGAATTTTAACTAAAAACTAATAAAAATATACTAAAAACTAACTAAATCCTACTAGAAACATACTAAAAACAATGCCAAAAAGCGTACAAATTATCCGCTCATCAATAAACCTCATGCCTCTCTCTGTAATGGAGAAGTTAGGGATCTTTGAGGTACAAGCTGCAAGAATCTCACTAGAGATGGCAGACAATTCAAGAAAACAAGCTTATGGACTTGTAGAGGATGCTCTGGTAAAGGTTGAAGACCATTACATCCCTGCTGATTTCATAGTCCTAGAGACTGGGAAGTGCATGGATGAATCCATCATCCTTGGCAGACCCTTCCTAGCCACAGCAAAGGCTGTGATTGATGTTGACAGAGGAGAATTGATCATTCAAGTGAATGAAGAATCCCTTGTGTTTAAGGCTCAAGGATATCCCTCTGTAACCATGGAGAGGAAGCATGAAGAGCTTCTCTCAAAACAGAGTCAAACAGAGCCCCCACAGTCAAACTCTAAGTTTGGTGTTGGGAGGCCACAACCAAATTCTAAGTTTGGTGTTGAACCCCCACATTCAAACTCTAAGTTTGGTGTTGGGAGGTTCCAATATTGCTCTGAGTATCTGTGAGGCTCCATGAGAGCCCACTGTCAAGCTACTGACATTAAAGAAGCGCTTGTTAGGAGGCAACCCAATGTTATATTTATCTATTTTCCTTTGTTATTTTATGTTTTCTGTAGGTTGATGATCATGGAAAGTCACAAAATCAATTGAAAAAGCAAAAATAGAATGAAAAACAGAAAGAAAAATAGTAACGCCAGAAAGGGGCACCAGACTGGCGTTAAACGCCAGTAAAGGGCAAGAAGCTGGCGTTAAACGCCAGAAATGGGCACCAGCCCGGCGTTTAACGCCAGAATTGGCATAAAGAGCATTTTTGCTCGCCACTTGGTGCAGGGATGAATTTTCCTTGACACCTCAGGATCTGTGGACCCCACAGGATCCCCACCTACCCCACCACTCTCTCTCTTCTTCACCCATTCACCAATCACCTCAACACCTCTTCCCCAAAACCCCTCCCCTATCAAATCCCACTATTCTCTTCACCACTCACATCCATCCTTCATAAAACCCACCTACCTCACCATTCAAATTCAAACCACTTTCCCTCCCGAACCCACCCATAATGGCCGAACCATACACCCCTTTCCACTCCTATATAAACCCATCTTCACCACCTCATTTTCACACAACCTAAACACTACTTCTCTCCCTTTGGCCGAACCACAAAGCCACCTCCATCTCCTTCATTTCTTCTTCTTCTACTCTCTTCTTTCTTCTTTTTCTGGAGGACAAGCAAACCTTCTAAGTTTGGTGTGGTAAAAGCATTGCTTTTTATTTTTCCATAACCATTTATGGCATCTAAGGCCGGAGAAACCTCTAGAAAGAGGAAAGGGAAGGCAAAAGCTTCCACCTCCGAGTCATGGGAGATGGAGAGATTCATCTCAAGGGTGCATCAAAACCACTTCTATGAAGTTGTGGCCATGAAGAAGGTGATCCCCGAGGTCCCTTTCAAACTCAAAAAGAGTGAATATCCTGAGATCCGACATGAGATCCGAAGAAGAGGTTGGGAAGTTCTTACCAACCCCATTCAACAAGTCGGAATCTTAATGGTTCAAGAGTTCTAAGCCAATGCATGGATCACCAAGAACCATGATCAAAGTGTGAACCCGGACCCAAAGAATTGGCTTACAATGGTTCGGGGGAAATGCTTAGATTTTAGTCCGAAAAATGTAAGGTTGACATTCAACTTGCCCATGATGCAAGGAGATGAACACCCTTACACTAGAAGGGTCAACTTTGATCAAAGGTTGGACCAAGTCCTCATAAACATTTGTGAAGAGGGCGCTCAATTGAAGAGAGATTCAAGAGGGAAGCCGATTCAACTAAGAAGGCATGACCTCAAGCCCGTGGCTAGGGGATGGTTGGAGTTTATCCAACGCTCAATCATTCCCACTAGCAACCGGTCCGAAGTTACTATAGACCGGGCTATCATGATTCATAGCATCATGATTGGAGAGGAAGTAGAAGCTCATGAGGTTACAGCCCAAGAACTTTATAAGGTGGTGGACAAGTCCTCTACCTTGGCAAGGTTAGCCTTTCCTCATCTCATTTGTCACCTCTGTTATTCAGTTGGAATTGACATAGAGGGAGACATCCTCATTGATGAGGACAAGCCCATCACTAAGAAAAGGATGGAGCAAACAAGAGATCCCACTCATCATGAAATCCCTGAGATACCTCAAGGGATGCACTTTCCTCCACAAAACTATTGGGAGCAAATCAACACCTCCCTAGGAGAATTGAGTTCCAACATGGGACAACTAAGGGTGGAGCACCAAGAACATTCCATCCTCCTCCATGAAATTAGAGAAGATCAAAGAATCATAAGAGAGGAGCAACAAAGGCAAGGAAGAGACATTGAGGAGCTCACGCACTCCATAAGATCTTCAAGAGGAAGAACAAGCCGCCATCACTAAGGTGGACCCGTTCTTTAATCTCCTTGTTCTTTATTTTCCTGTTTTTCGAATTTTCATGCTTATGTTTATCTATGTTTGTGTTTTATGATCATTAGTGTCTTAGTGTCTATGCCTTAAAGTTATGAATGTCCTATGAATCCATCACCTTTCTTAAATGAAAAATGTTCTTAATTGAAAAGGAGAAGAATTGCATGAATTTTGAATTTTATAACAGATTAATAATTTTGATGTGATGGCAATACTTTGACTTCTGAATGTATGCTTAAACAGTGCATAAGTGTTTTGAATTTGTTGTTCATGAATGTTGGCTCTTGAAAGAATGATGAAAAAGGAGACATGTTATTGAGGATCTGAAAAATCATAAAAATGATTCTTGAAGCAAGAAAAAGCAGTGAATAAAAAAACGAAAAAAAAGGGGAAAAAGGAAAAGAAAAATAAATAAAGTCGTGATCCAAGGCAAAAAGAGTGTGCTTAAGAACCTTGAACACCTCTAATTGGGGACTCTAGCAAAGCTGAGTCACAATCTGAAAAGGTTCACCCAGTTATGTGTCTGTGGCATGTATGTATCCGGTGGTAATACTGGAAGACAGAGTGCTTTGGGCCACGGCCAAGACTCATAAAGTAGCTGTGTTCAAGAATCATCAAACTTAACTAGGAGAATCAATAACATTATCTGGATTCTGAGTTCCAATAGAAGCCAATCATTCTGAATTTCAAAGGATAGAGTGAGATGCCAAAACTATTCAGAGGCAAAAAGCTAAAAGCCCTAGTCATCTAATTAATACTGATCTTCATAGATGTTTTTGGAATTCATTGCATATTCTCTTCTTTTTATCTTATTTGATTTTCAGTTGCTTGGGGACAAGCAACAATTTAAGTTTAGTGTTGTGATGAGCGGATAATTTATACGCTTTTTGGCATTGTTTTTAGTATGTTTTTAGTTTGTTTTAGTTAGTTTTTACTATATTTTTATTAGTTTCTAGTTAAAATTCACTTTTTTGGATTTTACTATGAGTTTGTGTGTTTTTCTGTGATTTCAGGTATTTTCTGGCTGAAATTGAGGGACCTGAGCAAAAATCTGATTCAGAGGCTGAAGAGGACTGCAGATGCTGTTGGATTCTGACCTCCCTGCACTCGAAGTGAATATTCTAGACCTACAAAAGCCCAATTGGCGCGCTCTGAACTGCGTTGGAAAGTAGACATCCTGGGCTTTCCAGCAATGTATAATAGTCCATACTTTGCCCGAGATTTGATGGCCCAAACTAGTGTTCCAAATCAGCTCAAAACTGCCCGGCGTTAAACGCCGTAACTGGCACAAGAAAGGGAGTTAAACGCCCAAAATGGCACAAAAGCTGGCGTTTAACTCCAAGAAAAGTCTCTACACATGAAAGCTTCAATGCTCAGCCTAAGCACACACCATGTGGGCCCGGAAGTGGATTTTTATGTCATTTACTCATCTCTGTAAACCCTAGGCTACTAGTTCTCTACATATAGAACCTTTTACTATTGTATTCTCATTTTTGGACGTCTAGTTCTTAGATCATGGGGGCTGGCCATTCGGCCATGCCTAGACCTTGTTCTTATGTATTTTCAACGGTGGAGTTTCTACACACCATAGATTAAGGTGTGGAGCTCTGCTGTACCTCGAGTGTTAATGCAATTACTATTGTTCTTCTATTCAATTCGGCTTATTCTTGTTCTAAGATATCACTTGTTCCTCAACTTGATGAATGTGATGATCCGTGACACTCATCATCATTCTCACCTATGAATGTGTGCCTGACAACCACCTCCGTTCTACCTTAGATTGAGTGGATATCTCTTGGATCCCTTAATCGGAATCTTCGTGGTATAAGCTAGAATTTATGGCGGCATTCAAGAGAATCCGGAAGGTCTAAACCTTGTCTGTGGTATTCTGAGTAGGATTCAAGGATTGAATGACTGTGACGAGCTTCAAACTTGCGATTGTAGGGCGTTAGTGACAGGCGCAAAAGAATCAATGGATTCTATTCCGACATGATCGAGAACCGACAGCTGAATAGTCGTGCTGTGACAGAGCGCGTTGAACATTTTCATTGAGAGGATGGGAGGTAGCCATTGACAACGGTGAAACCCTACATACAGCTTGCCATGGAAAGGAGTAAGATAGATTGGATGAAGACAGTAGGAAAGCAGAGAGACGGAAGGGACAAAGCATCTCCATACGCTTATCTGAAATTCTCACCAATGAATTACATAAGTATCTCTATCTTTATTTTATGTTTTATTTATCTTTTAATCATTCATCCTCCATAACCATTTGAATCTGCCTAACTGAGATTTACAAGATGACAATAGCTTGCTTCATACCAACAATCTCCGTGGGATCGACCCTTACTCGCGTAAGGTTTATTACTTGGACGACCCAGTGCACTTGCTGGTTAGTTGTGCAAAGTTGTGAAATTATGTTTAGACCTTGGTATTGAGCACCAAGTTTTTGGAGCCATTACGAGGGATTGTTTGAGTTGTGAAAAGTAGAGATCACAATTTCGTGCACCAATACCATCAACATTCATCATCATACCCAATCCTACAACACACATACATATACATTCAATATACAATCCAACCAGTCAACTCAACAATACTAACAACAATTCACTAATCCTCAATCTTCCATATCATACAACTTATCTTGTGGTCATCTAACCTAAATTTTCATGATACATTACATATTATATACAGGAAACCAAAACCATACATTGGATGATTCCTCGTAAAACCTAGAACGTCGCCATTTGTCACTATTTCGGAAAACCCAAGCTTCCAAGGTCACACCAAACGGGTCTCTGGTTTCCCAAAATCCAATATCAAATCTCCAACTCCACCAATTTGTGTCCAAAATGCAAAATCTAAACTAATTTCACAAAATAACACTAAAATTACCATAAGGTTCACTAATTAGATAACTTGAAAAGGATTAAACGTTCCTCACCCTACCAACGGAAGACCAAATCAAGACCCAACATATTCTCAAGGTCAATATGATCCTAAACATCAAGAGTTAACCAAATCTCAACACATGAACTCATTAATTTTCAATGTCAAGGGGGAAGAAATTGGAAATGAAGACGTGGCTTCCTTACCTAATGGAGTACTGGGCTTTGTAGAGCTCGTCGCTGTGAACGTGTGGTCACAAACGGTGCGGCGATTGGAGCTCAAAGTGAAAAATTATGTTGGATTGAAATCAAACCAAGGGTTTCATGTTGGTGCTCTATGTTCTTTCCTTCCCAAGGCTGCTTCAGCGTGTTTCAATGTGTGGCCGAAGGGAAATGAGTTGAAGCTCATGAGTATTAGTTCTTTGAGTTGGGCCTTGGGCATAATACGGGCCCGATTTGCCCAGTTCGGCCCGTTCGGCCTAATCTTAGGCCAAATTCTTAAAAATTAGTATCAAAATTCTTATTTTAATTAGCTCTATGTCATTAAACTATAAAATTATATTTTCTAATTTGTTAAAATAGTAATAAATTTATTTGCTAATTATTTACTAATTTATCAAGTTTTACAATTCTCACTGTCTCTTCGTGTATGGGAACGACCTCATCCATGAGTAGCCATTTAGGTTCCTGTCCACATCAAACAATCGATATCAAAGTAATCAATCTCGATATCTCAAGTCTAGTGTTTCAATTATCCCAAAAAGGGACTCATAAACAAGCATGCTATGCATATCAAGCAGATAACCTAAATAGCATGAAAGAAAATTAACCCAGAGTATGCAATGAAGCACAATCGGTCTATCCTTCAGGGTCACGAGGATGAACCGCTCTGATACCATAAATATAACACCCTGTTACCCTAAGTTCTACCTCTAGCCGTAAAGCGAAGGATAATAAGGAGTCACAACAGTTCTAAAGCTCACACATTTATAAATATAGAAGGAAATAGTAATACTAGGAGCCCGATGAAGGAATAAAGTTCAAATCTGCATAAAGCGAGATTACAAAGCGTGAAGCGATTACACACGATAACTAAAAATATATAGGCATAAGATACAACATGAGACTTAATATAACAATAGTCAAGATATATATATATATATCATAATCATAGAGTACTAGCCACAGTCCGCGTAGTTTAGACCGACTAGTCATGTACAGACATAATCAAGTTTTTGAGTTAAAACAACTTATACAACTTATCTCTCAAAGTAAGCCTCTACGGCAACAGAGTATAATAACAAAAGTGAGAGAAACTACAATATAATAACAGATACACCACTCTGTCACCATTCACAAACTCACCGAGGTGGGTTACCACCTGCATCTGAAAAAACAACAACAACAACAACATATGGTATGAGAATCAGAGGTTCTTAGTATGGTAACAGTGCCAAATATATAAGATATAAGGTTCCAGGATGCCAAAGATAATCCTAGAACTTCACATCAACAGATATTCAAGCTTAACAAAAATAAACAACTTAAACCATAAACCATAAACAGGGTTATCTAAATATAGGGAATTCCTAACTAATACTAATCACACCGTTGTATCCCACAGCCTTCACCATCCTAACCTCCTTGCGATATTCCATTGCCACCACCTACCTAACCTCCTCAGCACCAAACAATCACATATAATTCAAGCAAGTAAGACACAAATAATATACATGTACAGCGAGTAAAAAAATTAGCAAGTAAGCATATTATACGTTTAGGCAAGAGATACAAGTAGGCAAAGCAAAAAAAAACACATAATAATGCACATGATTAATGCCTGTGTTATTGGTTCGAGATATCACTTGTCGGTCCATAAATGCAAACCCGACACAGCCTTTTGGATGTCACCTTTCTGCCACGTCCAAGGATATAGCGCCTGGCACACTTTTGTTCCGTGGATATAGTACCCGGCACACTATCATTCCAAGCATATAGTGCCTGGCACACTTTCATGCTTCGAGGATATAGTGTCTGGCACATTCTTGTGGCAGAAAAGTAAAACAACGACAACAACAATAGTTTCATCATAAATCGTCCAAGGATATAGTACTTGGCACACCTTCAACATCCAACCAGTCCAAAAATCTCAATTATCACTAGTTTTCATTCCCTCAATTTTATCATTAACTATCATCACCTCTCAAGCCCTCTGAGTCACCACTAATATAGTATTCTGCCCGCTCACCTACAACTACAGGAACATAATTCTTTGTCTTCTAAACTCATACAGAAATTTACCAATTTATATTAACTAGCCTATCTTCACAAGTCTTAGAGTCTAATTACTAGACATAAGTCTTAAAGAAGAGTTATGGAAGTTTGGAAAGCTAGGGAGTCTTCAAAAGTGAAGAAAAACACATTTTCTGCAAAAGCAGGGGTTGTGCATACGCACCCCCTATCGCGCGTACGCACATGTTGAAGACAGCACGCCCGCGTGCACATAAATAATATTTAATTTAAAACAATTTTCAACCAATTTCAAAAACAAAGACTCAAGTTATGATCCACCAAAATTCACCAAAAACAGATTTTTACCAACGAAGACAATTCTCAAATTTTCCAAAACTTCCAAACCCAACCAACTCAAAAATACTCAAAACAACCCCAAAATCATTATAGACACTCCCCAAACATTGATCAGTCACTTAACTATCAAAGCCTCTTAATACTCACGTCCTTCAACTTCAATTCCTCCTAAATTCACACCAAAATTCCTCAATCATTTATTCTCAACATGAACCACAACAACCAACAATCTATATCATCATCCACAATCATCTTCAACCTCAACACCCAACATTATAACTCATCAAGGCATCATACTCTTCAATAATCATCATCTACCAACATATATATACATATCATATTATTCAAACTCATACAACCTCCATCTAAACCTCAATCAAACATAGAATTTATATACAATTAATTATACAACCACATTATTCAAACCTATCTTAAAGGCCACTAGCCTATGTTTCACGAAACATTATATACTACATAAAAAAAATCGAAACCATACCTTGACCGATTATCCTCCATGCACAAAATCACTTTACCACAAGCGTTCAAGCCCTCACCCAACCCCCAAACACTACAACATTTTCAGGTTAAGAAAACATTTAAAAAGTGTTGCCTAAAGGCTGACAAAAGGATGCTTTTGATCTATGGCAACACTTTTGGACCTAAGGCAACATTTTTTAGGAGCGTTGCAGATGCGGCCGTTGCCTTAGATCAAGGCAACACTTTTTTGCTGAAAAAGCAATGCTTTTGAGGGCCATTATGTTGCCTTTTTACCACAATACTTTATTGACAATTATGTTGTAATTTCGTTTAATATCCATTTCGCGTTAATTCCAATTTTTTGTCAGATAAATTGTTGTTGCTGTGAACCTTGATTATCGCTGTTGATATTGCCTGGGAATCAATGAGGTTGCTGCCATGAGTTAAGAATAGAAAGAGGACTCTTAACGCGTTAAGCTATAAGGGGTTCGACTTTAAGGTAGGGTTTGTTTTAATAAGAAAATGTTTTGGGGTTTTAAATACCTGATGAGTTTAGTAGATTAATGCAAATAGATTAATGCCTATGATGTGAATGATTTTTCTGTTGATATTGATATGTTGTGTTGTTATCAAATTTGTTGAGTTCTGGATTTTTGGATGAAATGAGTTGAATCTTTGGATTTCGGTTTTCTTTTATTTAAAACGATAATGATTGGTCTTAAATGATGGATTTAAAAATATTGACTTGAAACGTTGGTTTTCTTGAGTTAAAGTTGAAAAGAGGGGACCCATAAAGGGTGGCAAACTCCAGCTTTTAGGGGACGTGCAGCCGAAATTTTTCTAAAGAATTTGGAGTTGATTATTCCTGAACTTTCGGTAAAATTGGTTGAATGCACTGATTTTGGAATTTGGATAGAAATTGATAATAAATGGTTTTGAATAATGGATTTGGAATTGTTAAATTGAAAGGCTGGTTTTGGTTGTGTTGAGGATTGAAAAGAAAGGACCCGTGATGGGTGGCAGACTCCAGTTTTTAGGGGAGGTGCTGCCGAAATTTTTCTAAGGATTTGGAGTTGATTTGGTTAAAATTTCCAAAACGGATGTTCTAAAGGATTTCAAAGAAAATCGGATTTCTATGATTTGATTGATTTATGATTTTAACCTATTTGATTTTTCAAAATACCAAAAAAAAATTTTGTTAACTAGTCAGAGACTTTAAAATAGTAATTTAAATATAAATTCAAGGATTTGGGAATAGTAGTGTAAGTTTGAAGGTTATGCTTGAGACTAAGAGTGATTGTGATGATGAATAGTAATTAAATATAACGATGAAGGGCGATGATAGGCGAGTTTAATAATATTGAGATTGAGAATGAGATTGAATACGAGATTGAGATTGAGAATGAGATTGATGATGAGATTGATTATGATTATGAAACGATAATGAATATGATTCTGATTGTGATGCACCTACCTGGGTAGTAGCAAGGGTTGTGCTTGTTAGTGAATTATGGCTGGTTGTGTATTATGTTGTGAGCCGGATGGCTATGATACATATTGATTTATGGTGGAGTATGTATATGCATATGATTAAATGAGATAGAAGTGCCGGGTATATGATTAAGAAGTGTAGAGATATTGAGAATTTATGGAAAATGAATTAATGCATTAATGATTGTGAAGGAATTGGAATAATAATAAAAATGAACTCGAATTTAATTGTGATATACCTTCGGGTAAGACGCAGTGGTGTCATCCACTTACTCCGGGTAAGAGGCAAGGACACTGGATAAGATGCAGTGGTGTTATCCACTTGCTCCAAGTATGAATCGTGAATGAATTGATGTATGAAGATGAATTGTAATGATAATGAAAATATGTTTCTGATGTGACTCCGGGTAAGATGCAGTGGTGTTATCCACTTGCTCCGGAATAGTTCGAGGCTTCGGGTAAGATGCAAGGGCTGTGTTCTATCACCGCTTGCTCCGAGGCAAGAATTGTAGCACCGCCTGGGTAAGAGACAGTGGTGAGGTTGTCCCCTGCTCCGGGTACGCGGGTAAGATGAAAGGGTTGCGGCGTCGTCCCACTTGCTCCGTGTTTGGTGTTCCATCCACAGTTAGCTACCAGGACTTGTCGGGTTGGCTTTATAACCGACATATGAGACTCATCAGCCATAGGGTAGGCATGTATTATTTGTATTTGTGTGTATTGTTTGGGTGTGAATCTTATTTGTGGGTTTGCCTAATTGAATAATTGCATCTATCTACTAATTGACCTATTTGCTCTATCTGTACTCTCTAATTGAGTATGACTTGTTTTGTCTTGTTTGTGTTTAATAACTGAGAGGTCCCTCATGCTGGCAGTGGTAACGTTAAGGGTTGTACTTGATATTGATAATGAGATGTTTGCTGAAAATTGAGTTTTATACTGAATTGCTGAGTGATATGCTGATAGACTGTGGTAATGGAAGAGATGGGCTGAACGGAGTGTTGGATAAAAGAATCAGAATACACGTTGTACCTATATCCGGTTTTATATTTGAATGGAGTAGGTTATCGGGTAGGAAGCCCTTTTGATACGCTTGTGGTCCTTTTCAATTATAAATTATTCACCGTACTATTTTGTAAACAAAAGAAGTTTCCTTACGGCTTTTCAAAGTAATACTTTCCATGAAGCATTCTTCAAAAGGTTATTTCAAGGATAAACTACTTTTAAAATGAAACTAATTCTATTTGCAAGTATTTCTTTGCTTTGATGGTATTCCTGTCCCTATTGAGAACGTGTGGTTTGTTCTCACCCGAATATCTTCCACCCTTTCAGTGACACTGTAACACCCTACCATACAGAGTCTTATGCTTAAGTCATAATTCAGAGATGGCAAGGTATTACGACCTCTAAAAGAAAAATTTAGTACGTATAGTAGTATGAATGATTGATTATAACTAGGAGCCTTTGTAGAAAAAGGGGTAAACAAAAAACCGCAACTCAAAAGCGCAACACTCCGATCGTTAACGTAACGAACAGGGATAACCCAACGCGAGATTATATATATACAAAGGAGTGTCAAAAACAGGAATATCAAGACTCAAGATCCGGCTGCGAAGATAACCGATCCGAGCATAGCAATATATACATATGATAAAATAATGAAAACCCCAAAGGAAACCCAAAGGGACACAAATACATAAAACCTATTCTCCAAAATCTCCCATAAGAGGAGTCATCACAGTTTGTATTATTTAATGGAGATAAAAGTATCTAAGCAAAACATATAAACCGAAACATAGTCCCGAGAACAAAGGATCTTCGCAAATCTAGAAGTCTCCAGCATGCCTCAGTGGGAAACCTCACGTCATGCATCTGAAAAACCACAAAATCCACATGGGTGAGAACCAGAGGTCCCCAGCATGGTAACAGCTTCCACATATATAATACATAATAATAGAGAAAAGCCAAAGGCAATCCTAGAACTTCCTCCAGATGATTTCAAAGCTTATAAACAAGCTAAACCATATAAGGGCATCTGACTAAAGATTCTTCCGTCTAACTAATACTTCCCTTTCCAATTCCTTCAAACCTCCCAACCACCAGCAGGAGTATATTATAGCAAACACAGTTATATCAGACAAAGAATATACAAATAGGAGCAGTTAAGACATTTAGACAATTAGCAAGTAATATGCAGTCAAATAGGCAATCTCAAACAATTTACTTAGTATGCATATGATGAATGCCTGTCCCTAGTGGCTGATGATATCATCTTGTCAGTTATAGAGCCAACCCGACAAGTCCTGGTCGCTAACCATTGGACTGTCCCTCTGTCGCGTATCCCCAACTCGAGTTATACTCATCATAAACTTGATCATAAACATGATCCATATCCATCACCCTCACTGGTGAATATTTACGGGGGCGAGCTCATCCGGGCCTTTCACAGTGCCCGGCCACACTTACGACAAAGGGTTAACAGAGCTTCGAGTCTCAACCTGAAGCACGTGGTGGCTAGCCACTGCTACTACCCAGGGAAACCCTCATCTCCGATGGTGGAAGTGCAAACATTCACAATTCATTCAACAGCATATATGCATTTATACTTAGCCATAAACATGGCTCCGCCGTCACACGGCAATAATCTAGCCATCCGGCTCACGGTTAAATCCATAACCAGCCAATTCATTAACATTTACGGCCCTTCGGCCCATGGCATAACAAGCACCTCCACCGCCATTCTCCGCATCTCACATAATCATCTTTGATCCTCAATGATCATACATATTTCCCCCTTGCTTCACTCGCAAGTTACCACATTCACTAGCCCTTTTTCTCACGCTAGGTATATCATAATGATTTAAGACATAAATGGTGAGATCGGAGGCTTAGAAGTATGAGATTTGGCTTTTAAAACTCAAAAATCAACTTTGGGATGAAAACAGGGCCACGCGTACGCGCACTCCACGCGCACGCGTGGATGGCCTCGAAACTCATTGATGCGCAAGCGTCATGCACGCTAACGCGTGGATTAAAATTTGCCAATCGACGCGCACGCGTCAACCACGCGTACGCGCGGGTGTTCTCGTGCCCCAGGCACAACACTGGCACAGTTCTAGCATAACTCTCTGGAAAATGGCTGGGCATTAGGTGCAGCACAATCGGCGCGCCTGCGCACATCACGCGCACGCGTGGGTGGCACTTTCTAGAAGATCGGCGCGTACGCGCCAGGTGCGCCCACGCGCAAGGGGTCATTCTGCTAAAAATTTTCTAAGTTAAAAGCTGCAAAATTCACAGATTTAAACCCCAATCTTCCGACGGACATAACTTTCTCATTTTAAATCGTTTTTCACCCATTCTTCGAACGGCATGGACATTCCGGATCCAATTTCATTTCTAAACAGATTTGGTACAAAACAGAGATCCGTAGTCCAAGTTATGTTCCGCCAAAGTATGCCCAAAAACCATATTTTCATACAAAACCACCAAGTGCCATTTTCAAAACAAGCTATTTTCAACTCTTTTCAAAATCAATCAAAACATGCCAATTTCATCCCTTTTCTTTGAAATCAATCAAAATATATCGAATTCAACATCAAGCCTCCTCAACTCACACATTGACATATTACCACGATTTACAAAATCGCTATCCCATCATTTTAACCCACTTCACCCAAGTGGCTCAAACCCAAACACATTGACATATCATATACTCTTCCTCATGCCAATTTTCAACAACACCAATTCCAATTAACCATCATTATACATAATCAATATCATATTCACCATCAACATGGTTCAACCCACAATTCAACCATAACCAATCATCAAGCATATATCACAACATGCATACTTCTCATACATCATACCATTAAGGCATCAATAATCATCATCACATATATGACCACATCATATATCTCAATCATTTAACAACATCAACCATTCAATGCCTATCTTAGGGCCTCTAGCCTAAGTATTTCCTACCACATTACATATTAGATACGGGAAACCGAAACCATACCTTAGCCGATTTCCCAAGCTCAACCGGAGCACTTCCAAATCACTTATTCACAAGCTCTCAAGGCCTCAACACCTCCAAGAACAGATTTTTCACCACCAAACCCTTTCCAAGCTTTTCAATATCACCAATCAAGCTCCAATATTCACACATACACAACCTAAGCCACAATCATCATACCCACACACAACATCTCAATACCCAAACATCATAGAACAACAAATTACACTAGGGTTGGGAATCTTACCACACCCAAGGTCCAAGGAGACAAGATTAACCTTCTCCTTCAAGAGTGTTGGGTCCTATAACATCAAAGAGCCCAAAATCTCAATATTTTTGCTCATAAAACTCGAAAACAAGGCTGGAATTTCGAAGAGCAAAACGTGGCTTACCTCAAGATTGATTGTATGGGTTTTGTAGAGCTCTCCGCGATGAACGCGTGGCCGCAAACGGAGCGGCAATCGGAGCTCTAGATCAAAAGTTATGGTGGTTTGAAGATCAAGTGAGAGAAAGAACTTGAGAGAGAGTTCTTCCCTCCATGGCCTCCATTTCAGCGTGTTTAGTGTCTCAAATGAGGAGAGAGAGTGCTGAAAACTAGGGTTTTGATTTAGTTATGTTGGGCCAAGGACCCACTTTGGATCCGGTTGTCCTGGTTTGGCCCGTTCGGTCCAATCTTGGTCCGAATTCTATAAAATTGGTACCGAAATTCTCGTATCAATCTCCTCTATCACATTTAGCCACAAAAATCACATTTTGGGCTTTCTAGAATAAATTCTCATTTATGGGTTAATTAGCCGTTAATTAACCGGGTTTTACATTCTACCTACCTAATTGGGAATTTTGCCCACAAAATTCAAATGCAATTACCTGAGAATAAGTGCGGATAATCCGTTCGCATCTCCGACTCAAGTTCCCAAGTGTGTTCCTCAATACCGCCTCGACTCCAAGCCACTTTTACTAAAGAAACCTCTTTTCCACGCAACCGTTTGATACTAGTATCATAAATTCTGACTGGAGCTACTAGAAGCGTCAAATCTTCCCTAAACTGAACCGATTCAGGTTCTAACACATGGCTAGCATCAGGAGTGTACTTCCGAAGCTGCGACACGTGAAACACGTCGTGCAGGTTCAAAAGATGAGGTGGTAGAGCCATCCGATACGCCACCGGTCCAATCCTCTCTAGGATCTGAAATGGACCAATGTATCGAGGATTCAACTTCTTTGCCTTAATCGCCCTACCTACTCCTGTAGCCGGAGTAACCTTAAGGAAAACATGGTCTCCTTCCTCAAATCCTAAGGGCTTTCACCTCTGATCGGCGTAACTCTTTTGACGACTCTGCGCCGTAAGCATCCTATCTCGGATTTTCTTGACTTGTTCAGTAGTCTCAGCTATCATTTCCGATCCCAACAAGCTTTTCTCTCCAGCTTCATACCAACATAGCGGAGATTGACATTTCCTCCCATACAAGGCCTCATACGGAGCCATTCCGATGCTCGCATGATAACTATTATTGTATGCAAACTCCACTAATGGCATATACCGATCCCAACTCGCCGGTTGGTCCAAAACACAAGCTCTCAACATATCCTCTAGTGTTTGGATCGTCCTCTCAGATTAACCATCTGTTTGAGGATGGTAAGCCGTGCTCAAGCTTAATCAGGTTCCAAAAGCTTTCTGAAATGCACCCCAAAACCTTGAAGTGAAACGAGGATCTCTATCAGAGATTATAGTAGCAGGTACACCATGAAGTCTCACAATCTCCTTTATGTATAACCGTGCTAGCTCCTCAAGGGTGTAAGTCATCCGAATGGGTAAAAAGTGAGCTGACTTCGTCAGTCGGTCCACAATCACCTAGATAGCATCAAAACCAGCCCTAGTCCTTGGCGACACAAAGTCCATTGCAATACTTTCCCACTTCCATTGTGGAATCTCTAAAGGTTGCAACATCCCGGAAGGTCTTTGATGTTCAATTTTTACCTTTTGACAAGTTAAGCACTTTGAAACATATTCTGCCACATCATTCTTCATACCCGGCCACCAGAACATCGCCTTTAGATCATGGTACATCTTAGTACTTCCCGGGTGAATGGAGAATCCACTTTTGTGTGCCTCCTTTAAGATATCATGCCTCAAGGTGCCAACATCCGGCACAATAATCCTACCCTTGAATTTCCATAACCCATCTTTTTCTGCTGACACCCTCCACTGTTTTCCTTGTTCAATGGCCGGTAACACTTTCCATAACGCTTCATCATTTTGATGAGCCTTTAGGAGTTCGGACTTAAAGTCACTTGAGATTTCTAATCGGCTCAAACACAAAGTTCCGGATACTTTTCGAGCACCAATTTTCAGACTCTCGAATCCCTTGAGCAACTTCTCCTCTTGAAGCATCATCCAAGCCGCATATAACAACTTCCGACTTAACGCATCCGCCACTACGTTCGCCTTTCCCGGATGGTAATGTAACTCAAAGTCGTAGTCTTTCAACAATTCCATCCA
Organism: Arachis stenosperma; assembly: GCF_014773155.1. Lineage (NCBI taxonomy): Eukaryota > Viridiplantae > Streptophyta > Magnoliopsida > Fabales > Fabaceae > Arachis > Arachis stenosperma. The sequence goes on along the minus strand of NC_080380.1, from coordinate 30,007,984 downwards.
CCTTCCCTGCCTCATATTAAGCTCTTTCTGATCAAAGAGGTACTTCAAGCTCTTATGATCAGAGAAAACTTGGAACTTAACCCCCTAGAGATAATGCCTCCACACCTTCAAGGCAAACACAACCGCAGCGAGTTCCAAATCGTGCGTAGGGTAACTAACTTCATGAGGTCTCAACTGTCGTGAGGCATACGCCACCCCATTATGGTGCTGCATCAGCACGCACCCTAAACCCTTTAATGAGGCATCACAATACACCTCAAATGACTCATTCGGCACGGGTAACACTAACACAAGTGCAGTGGTCAACTTTTTCTTCAATGTCTGAAAGCTCTCCTCGCACTCAGGAGTCCAAACAAACGGAGTGTCTTTGCGGGTTAACTTTGTCATTGGCTAAGCTATCTGTGAAAAGCCCTTGTTAAATCTTCGGTAATAGCCAGCTAAGCCCAGAAAACTCCTTATCTCCGTTACGGTAGTTGGTTGTTTCCAATCCATCACCGCCTCCACATTAGTTGGATCTATGGCTATTCCCTTCTTACTCACCACATGGCCTAAAAACTTCACCTCACTCTTCCAAAACTCACACTTAGACAGTTTTGCATAGAGTTTCTTCTCCTTTAGGATCTGCAATACAGTCCTCAAGTGTTCCGCATGCTCTTCTTCAGTCTTGGAATAAATCAGTATGTCATCAATGAAGACAACAACGAATTTATCCAGAAACAGACGGAAAACTCTATTCATGTAATCCATGAATACCGCAGGAGCGTTCGTCAACCCAAAAGACATTACAGTGTACTCGTAATGACCATAACGAGTCCTAAAAGCGGTCTTAGGGATATCCTCACCCCTCACCCTTATCTGGTGATAACCGGATCGCAAATCGATCTTGGAGAAAACTCCAGCTCCTTGCAACTGATCCATGAGATCATCAATTCTCGGCAATGGATACTTATTCTTTATTGTAACCTTGTTCAACTGCCTGTAATCCACACAGAGCCGCATACTCACATCCTTCTTCTTCACCAGTAACACTGGAGCACCCCACGGAGAGACACTTGGTCGTATAAAATTCTTCCCCAACCAATCCTCTAACTGAGGCTTTAGCTCGTTCATTTCTAACGGTGACATTCTATAAGGAGCACATGAGATTGGGCCTGTCCCAGGCACCAATTCAATAGCAAACTCAACCTCTCGGTTAGGTGGAAACTCATCAATATCATCGGGAAATACTTCTGGAAACTCACACACAACCGGAATCTGTTCTAACCTTTGATCATCACCCGAAACACCCGCGGTTAACAACAGCATACCCTGACATTCGGTTCTGGAACAGTTCACCATCATCGAATTCAAGTAATAATTATTCACCACGACCGGCCCTTCTGTATCTTCCAGCATAAAGTACACCGACTTTGTAGAACAATCAAGCAGGACATGGTTCTTCGATAACCAGTCCAATCCTAAGATAAGGTCAAGGCCGATCATCGGTAAGCAGATTAAATTATGGACAAAATCACGCTGCTTGAACCTAAACGAAACTTTCGGGCATCCTAGCCTAGTTACCATGGCCTCATGGGTAGCATTGTACACTTTTAGGTCATAACCTAAGGTTACGATCTTCAATCCTAACTCGTGGGCTTTCTCAAATGCAATAAATGAATGCAATGCTCCAGAATCAAATAAAGCATTTAAAGTTTGACCAGCCATTTCACAGTTACCTCGAATGAGTGTCTCGGATCCATCTGCACCCACAGCTGAGGTGGTGAACACCCGACCAGTTTGTTGTGCTTTCCCAGCACCCTGCTTCTGCCGCTCCGGACACCATGGGAGCTTATGTCCTGCCTTTCCACAGTTGTAGCACAAACCCCATCCGGCCTTGCATGGTGCTCTCGGATGGTGACTTCCACACCTAGTACAAACTTGATCATTCTGAGGTTGCTTCCCAAACCTTTTCCCTTGGGAGTTGTTGCTGTTGGGCCTCCTAAAGGAACCTCTCCTCTTGAAAGCCGGACCTCTAGGTGCAATGCTCTTCCCTCGGTTCTGTGGGAATGATCCTTTGTGACTTCCCTTCTTAGCGGCTGCACTCTTCACACACTCTTCAGCAACCCCACACTTGTTCACCAACACAACGAAAGTTCTAATCTCCATTGGTCCCTGAGCTCCATTTCTGTCGTTGCCATGGTTGTTCATCTGTTGACCAAGGGCCTCAGCAGTGGCTTGCATAGCAGCAGCCATGTTCTCCAACGCAGTCGTAAAGTTCACCGGGTCATTAGGGTTATTCTTCGACGCACGAGCATTCGTACGACCTCTCGCACTATCTCTATCGCGTCCACGAGGCGCCATCTGGTTCCAATACACACCAAACAATCGATATTAAGTTGATCAGTCTCAATATCGGAAGTTTAGTGCTTCAAAGTCCCAAATGCATGCTCATGAACATTTATGCCAATTATATCAAGCAGATACACTAATAGCACATAACACACATACAGAGAATGCACAGAAGCATAGTCAGTCCATCCCTCAGGCTCTACAGGAATGAACTGCTCTGATACCATAATGTAACATCCTACCATACAGAGTCTTATGCTTAAGTCATAATTCAGAGATGGCAAGGTATTACGACCTCTAAAATAAAAATTTAGTACGTATAGTAGTATGAATGATTGATTATAACTAGGAGCCTTTGTAGAAAAAGGGGTAAACAAAAAACCGCAACTCAAAAGCGCAACACTCCGATCGTTAACGTAACGAACAGGGATAACCCAACGCGAGATTATATATATACAAAGGAGTGTCAAAAACAGGAATATCAAGACTCAAGATCCGGCTGCGAAGATAACCGGTCCGAGCATAGCAATATATACATATGATAAAATAATGAAAACCCCAAAGGAAACCCAAAGGGACACAAATACATAAAACCTATTCTCCAAAATCTCCCATAAGAGGAGTCATCACAGTTTGTATTATTTAATAGAGATAAAAGTATCTAAGCAAAACATATAAACCGAAACATAGTCCCGAGAACAAAGGATCTTCGCAAATCTAGAAGTCTCCAGCATGCCTCAGCGGGAAACCTCACGTCATGCATCTGAAAAACCACAAAATCCGCATGGGTGAGAACCAGAGATCCCCAGCATGGTAACAGCTTCCACATATATAATACATAATAATAGAGGAAAGCCAAAGGCAATCCTAGAACTTCCTCCAGATGATTTCAAAGCTTATAAACAAGCTAAACCATATAAGGGCATCTGACTAAAGATTCTTCCGTCTAACTAATACTTCTCTTTCCAATTCCTTCAAACCTCCCAACCACCAGCAGGAGTATATTATAGCAAACACAGTTATATCAGACAAAGAATATACAAATAGGAGCAGTTAAGACATTTAGACAATTAGCAAGTAATATGCAGTCAAATAGGCAATCTCAAACAATTCACTTAGTATGCATATGATGAATGCCTGTCCCTAGTGGCTGATGATATCATCTTGTCAGTTATAGAGCCAACCCGACAAGTCCTGGTCGCTAACCATTGGACTGTCCCTCTGTCGCGCATCCCCAACTCGAGTTATACTCATCATAAACTTGATCATAAACATGATCCATATCCATCACCCTCACTGGTGAATATTTACGGGGGCGAGCTCATCCGGGCCTTTCACAGTGCCCGGCCACACTTACGACATAGGGTTAACAGAGCTTCGAGTCTCAACCTGGAGCACGTGGTGGCTAGCCACTGCTACTACCCAGGGAAACCCTCATCTCCGATGGTGGAAGTGCAAACATTCACAATTCATTCAACAGCATATATGCATTTATACTTAGCCATAAACATGGCTCCGCCGTCACACGGCAATAATCTAGCCATCCGGCTCACGGTTAAATCCATAACCAGCCAATTCATTGACATTTACGGCCCTTCGGCCTATGGCATAACAAGCACCTCCACCGCCATTCTCCGCATCTCACATAATCATCTTTGATCCTCAATGATCATACATATTTCCCCCTTGCTTCACTCGCAAGTTACCACATTCACTAGCCCTTTTTCTCACGCTAGATATATCATAATGATTTAAGACATAAATGGTGAGATCGGAGGCTTAGAAGTATGAGATTTGGCTTTTAAAACTCAAAAATCAACTTTGGGATGAAAACAGGGCCATGCGTACGCGCACTCCACGCGCACGCATGGATGGCCTCGAAACTCATCGACGCACAAGCATCATGCACGCTAACGCGTGGATTAAAATTTGCCAATCGACGCGCACGCGTCAACCACGCGTACGCGCGGGTGTTCTCGTGCACCAGGCACAACACTAGCACAGTTCTGGCATAACTCTCTGGAAAATGGCTGGGCATTGGGTGCAGCACAATCGGCGCGCCCGCGCACATCACGCGCACGCGTGGATGGCGCTTTCTGGAAGATCAGCGCGTACGCGCCAGGTGTGCCCACGCGCAAGGGGTCAATCTGCTAAAAATTTTCTAAGTTAAAAGCTGCAGAATTCACAGATTTAAACCCTAATCTTCCGACGGACATAACTTTCTCATTTTAAATCGTTTTTCACCCGTTCTTCAAACGGCATGGACATTCCGAATCCAATTTTATTTCTAAACAGATTTGGTACAAAACAGAGATCCGTAGTCCAAGTTATGTTCCGCCAAAGTATGCCCAAAAACCATATTTTCATACAAAACCACCAAGTGCCATTTTCAAAACAAGCCATTTTCAACTCTTTTCAAAATCAATCAAAACATGCAAATTTCATCCCTTTTCTTTGAAATCAATCAAAATATATCGAATTCAACATCAAGCCTCCTCAACTCACACATTGACATATTACCACGATTTACAAAATCACTATCCCATCATTTTAACCCACTTCACCCAAGTGGCTCAAACCCAAACACATTGACATATCATATACTCTTCCTCATGCCAATTTTCAACAACACCAATTCCAATTAACCATCATTATACATAATCAATATCATATTCACCATCAACATGGTTCAACCCACAATTCAACCATAACCAATCATCAAGCATATATCACAACATGCATACTTCTCATACATCATACCATTAAGGCATCAATAATCATCATCACATATATGACCACATCATATATCTCAATCATTTAACAACATCAATCATTCAATGCCTATCTTAGGACCTCTAGCCTAAGTATTTCCTACCTCATTACATATTAGATACGGGAAACCGAAACCATACCTTAGCCGATTTCCCAAGCTCAACCGGAGCACTTCCAAATCACTTATTCACAAGCTCTCAAGGCCTCAACACCTCCAAGAACAGATTTTTCACCACCAAACCCTTTCCAAGCTTTTCAATATCACCAATCAAGCTCCAATATTCACACATACACAACCTAAGCCACAATCATCATACCCACACACAACATCTCAATACCCAAACATCATAGAACAACAAATTACACTAGGGTTGAGAATCTTACCACACCCAAGGTCCAAGGAGACAAGATTAACATTCTCCTTCAAGAGTGTTGGGTCCTATAACATCAAAGAGCCCAAAATCTCAACATTTTTGCTCATAAAACTCGAAAACAAGGCTGGAATTTCGAAGAGCAAAACGTGGCTTACCTCAAGATTGATTGTATGGGTTTTGTAGAGCTCTCCGCGGTGAACGCGTGGCCGCAAACGGAGCGGCAATCAGAGCTCTAGATCAAAAGTTATGGTGGTTTGAAGATCAAGTGAGAGAAAGAACTTGAGAGAGAGTTCTTCCCTCCATGGCCTCCATTTCAGCGTGTTTAGTGTCTCAAATGAGGAGAGTGCTGAAAACTAGGGTTTTGGTTTAGTTATGTTGGGCCAAGGACCCACTTTGGGTCCGGTTGTCCCGGTTTGGCCCGTTCGATCCAATCTTGGTCCGAATTCTATAAAATTGGTACCGAAATTCTCGTATCAATCTCCTCTATCACATTTAGCCACAAAAATCACATTTTGGGCTTTCTAGAATAAATTCTCATTTATGGGTTAATTAGCCGTTAATTAACCGGGTTTTACAGACACAAGTTTGAAGACTCAGTTTGAAGCTGCGGGTGATTATTGACTTTACTTATGAGCTAAATTACTTTCATAGAGTTTGATAGTAAGAATTATCGTCGGTCTAGAATTTCTCTTATATAAATAAGAATTACTTCGTTGTAAGCATAGCTCCAAACCAACTAATAACTCTCACATCAAATTTTAATTGTTTTGGTTGTCACAAGTACAAATCCCAATAAAAATTAACCGAAGTATTCAAACCTCGGGTCGTCTCACAAGGAATTGCAATGAAGTGATCAATTATTGGTCATGGAGGAACAAGGGGGTTTGATTGATAAAAGAGCAAGAAATAAAATGACAAGAAAAGTAAATCAAGTAACTAGAGAAAGAAATAAATAAAGAGAGACATTCACGGGAAGGATTGAGAATATAGACTTTCTAGCCTAGTCACTAATCATAACAATAATTAACAAGAGCTAATCCTATTTCGTCATCTACAACATCGGAAGAAAGTCAAATAAACCTAGTTAATCTCAATCCAAAAGTCCTAATCAACTTACTAATTAAATTAGCAAGTGATTAGAGTCAATAGAAATAATATTAACTAATCACTTTAGATCACCAACATAAGTTTGGTATTAATGACTCAGGAGCACCTAATTTCTCTTTCTAAGCCAAGAATGCTCAAAAATCTACCCTAACATCCAACCAAGCATTTTGTCAAACACTTGGAAGGCATAAAAGGAAAGCATAATAAATTGCAAGGAAAGATAAAATCTAACAACTACCAATTGCAAGGAAACAATAATAACAACTCAAATCAACAATAAAAGAACATCAAACATCAATTTACATTAAAGGAAATCCAAATCCAACAAGAGTTCTCATATACATAAAAGAGGCTTAAAAAGGGAAATTAACACTACAAACTAAGAGAATGAAGATGTAGGAACAAGAAAATGTAAAGAAAACAAGATGAGAACAAGAATTTCAAGCTAGATCTAAGATGCAAAATAACCTAAGAACCCTAATTCTAGAGAGAAGAGGGAGCTTCTCTCTCTAAAAAACTAACCTACATGATGCCATCCTACAACTAATTGCTCCCCCTTTGCCCAAGCTTGAATTCTGCATGAAATAGCCTCAAGAATGAGTCGGAATTGGGCCTGGGCAGCTCAGAAATTGCCCCTAGCATTTTCACTTTAATGAGATCACGTGCGAGCTATGATGCGTACTCATGGGTCACGCGTACGCGTCGTCTGGCATTTTCTTATCACGCCTACGCGTCATGTCACGCGTACGCGTCGCCTGGCGACCTCATACCCACGCGTGCGCGTTTGTCACACGTGCGCGTCGACGTATGCATTCCAAATCCTTGTTTTTCCATGAGTTCTTCACTTTGCATGCCTTTCTCTTCACTTCTTCCATCCAATACTTGCCTTATGAACCTGAGATCACTTGACAAACACATCAAGGCAGTGAATGGAATTAAAGTGATTTAAAATTACCAATTTTAGGGCCTAAAAATCATGTTTTCACTCTTAAGCACAAAATTAGAGAGAATTGCAAAATCATGCTATTTCATTGAATAAATGTGAGAAAAGTTGATAAAATCCCCTAAATTAAGCACAAGATAAACCACAAAATTGGGGTTTATCAAACCTCCCCACACTTAAACCAAGCATATCCCCATGCTAAACTCAAGAAAGAAACAAAGAGTATCAACATTTATTCAATGCAAATTATCCAAATGCAACCTATCTTCATGCAATCTATCTATATGAATGTAACTACTTGGTCAAAATAAATCAATTTCTAAGAATACATATATAATTACAAAGGCTAAAGCAATAGCAATCAAGTAGAACCCACAATTGAGTTGAGTTATTGAAAGATTCTTCAAACTTGCAAGAAAAGAGATGATCATGGATGAAATCATGTAATTGAGCAATCGAACCCTTACTAAATGTGTATCCGCTCTAGTCACTCAAGTGTATAGGGTTGATTCACTCAATTCTCCCCTAATCATGCTTTCCAAGATTTGTTTTTCTTCTAACAATTAACAATTATTTCATGCATGCATACAAATTTCATGAGGGCTTATCCATAGGTTGTAATAGGGCTAGGGTCAAGGTAGGGTTGTATATGGTTAAGTGGACTAGAATTTTGAATCTTTGATTAACTTAGACTTCCCACCTAACCTATATAACAACCTATAAATTTAAATGCTAACCTAACTACCCATAATTCTCACTTTCTCACATACTCATGCATTCTCTTTTGATTATCACACATATGCATTGATTATTATTGAACTTCATTTTGGGACATTTTGTCCCCTTTTTATTGCTTTTTTTTCTTTCTTTTTTTATTTTTTATTTATTTTTTTCTTTTCATTTTTCTTTTTCTTTATCATTTTTTTCTTTTCAAACTAAAATATATACAAGAGTATCAATGCATATGATTTAACATTCAATGCATGAGTATGCACCCAATTCCCAAAATTTTGACAAAAGTACAAAAAATACTCTTTTATCCCAACCAATGTTCCCAACTCTCCCAAACTTGAATGATAAGCATTCTCCATGGTTGTCAAACTCGCGAGTTAACTCATAAACTCGTACGAGTTTACAAGTTTAGGTAGTGGAATCGAGTTGACTCGGAGATAAACCCGTTTCTAGGTAGACTCGGGTTGACTCGGCTAGACTCGGACAAAATCGCTCAAACTCGCGAGTTTGCTAGCGAGTCAACGAGTTTGAATTTGGTGCCCATTTTCACAAAAACGGCGTTGTTTTGGGCCAAAAAAACCTACAGCTAACCCAGACCCAGTAAGAGAGTAACCCTAATTCGAAACCCTTTGATAAACCATTATTTTATGGTTTATCTTGTACTCAATTGAGTGGTTTTTATTAACTCTTTACCCACTTATTCATATTATTTGCATGGTTTTATATTTCCTTCCTAATTATGTGTTCTGATTGAAAACATGCTTCTTTGATCTTATATTTGCTTATTATTAATCCTCTCTTATTACCATTAGATGCCTTGATATGTGTGTTAAGTGTTTTCAGAGATTATAGGGCATGAATGGCTCAGAGGATGGAAAGAAAGCATGCAAAAGAGGAAGGAATGCAAGAAGTTGGAGAAATTGCTAAGCTGTCCAACCTGACATCTCTGCACTCAAACGGCTATAACTTTAGCTACAGAGGTCCAAACGACGCGGTTCTAGTTGCGTTGGAAAGCTAACGTCCGGGGCTTCGATTTGATATATAATATGATATAGTTTCTCTGACGCTAGACGACGCGACCGCGTGATCCATGCGGCCGCATCGCAATGACGAAAATCCAGCGTGGCCAAATTCGAAACCAGCGAATTCTGGACTGTTTCTGACCCAGTTTGCGGCCCAGAAAACACAGATTAAAGGCTATAAAGTGGAGGAATGCATCCATTCATAGGAGGCACTCATAATTCACTTTTTATGTTTTAGATGTAGTTTTTAGAGAGAGAGGTTCTCTCCTCTCTCTTAGAATTAGGATTTAGGACTTCTCTTAGTTTTTAAAAGTGACTCTCGATCCAGGTTCAATGTTCCTATTTATGTTTCTCTTTTATTTTTATTTACTCTAATACTTTTATTTGTATTTGATTTATGTTGCCCAATTGACTTATGAACTTTTCATGTTAAGATTTGAATGTTCTATTTATTATAATTTGAGGTATTTCAGTTTAATATTACTTTCTTTTATTTACATAATTATTGCTTCCCATCTGAAGGCATTTTTATTCCAGCAGTTTCAATTTTCTTTCCTTTTGGCTTTGGTTAAATAATTGGTGACTCTAGTGTTATCAAACTCATTGTCGATTGAAAATTGGAATTCATCCACTTAACTTACCTTCATAGTTAGAGGTTAACAAAGTGGGAGAAAAATCCAATTCTCATCACAATTGATAAGGATAACTAGGAAAGGACCTCCAATTCTTATACCTTGCCAAAGGTTTATTTTACAGCTATTATTATTTTATTTTACTTGTCATATAATATATTCCCACCTTACTTCCAAAACCCCAAATTACAAATCCATAACCAATAATGAGAACATACCTCCCTGCAATTCCTTGAGAAGACGACCCGAGGTTTAAATACTTCGGTTATCAATTTATTTAGGGGTTTGTTACTTGTGACAACCAAAACGTTTGTACGAAGGAATTTTTGTCGGTTTAGAGACTATATCTACAACGCGACTGTTTTTATGAAATTCTTTACTGGCAAAAATCCTAACGTCAAAATGGCGCCGTTGCCGGGAAATTGCAAACGTGTGCCTTATTATTGATTATTGTAAATATTTTTCAAAAAAAAAATTCAGATTTTTATTTTAAAATTTTTTTTATCTTATCTTATCTTTTTCAAAAATCATATCTTTTTCAAAAATTATATCTTTTTCAAAATATTTTCTTTTTATTAATTTTTGTTTTTATTTTCTCTTACTACCATGAACTCTCACCCCTTTGGCTATGAGTCTGGTTACAATTATGTTGCAGGAAGAGGAGATTATAATGACAACATGCACCATGGTTGGAACAATCAAAGATGGGAAGAGCCACAAGGATTTGATCAACCCTCATGGCAACAACCACCTCCAATGGACTATCAACAACCATTCTGTGATGCATATCAAGATGATGGCTATGGTGAGCGCTCTTTTGATTATCAACAACCACCACCATATGCCTATGAACCCCCTCCTCAACATGACTTTAGACCACCATACTCACAAGCCCCTTTCCGCCATTCACCTCCATATAACCCTAACCCTCAACCACCATACCAACCACCTTATGAGCCATATGAACCATATATAGAACCACCCCAATTCCAACCCAATTACTCACAAGAACCACCACTTCAATATTCACCATCTCCATATCCATCAATCCAAGAGCATTATGATCCTACTTATGAAAACCGAGTGCATCAAGAGGCAAAGGATCGTCTCAAGGAAACAATGGATCGATTTCAGGCAACCACTCAACAACTGGGGCAAGTATTAATTCAATGGGCTTTTAGACGCTTAAATACACAAGGATTAGCCATAGCCCCATGTGGACAGTCTAGTGAAGAGCATAGCATAAAGGAGAGACCAGAAACTCCAGTGGACAAGACAGAGCATGAATTCATACTAGAACAAGTAGAAGAAGCTATCATTGTTCAAGAAGAAGAGTTAGTTAAAGACTTAGGAGACGCAGAACCTCTACGGGAAAGACAAGACATAGAGCCTCCTTCCAAGACGGTTGAAATTGATGCTGAAGAGGGTGTACAACCTCCAAAGCATATCATAGTTGAAGACTTGGAAGAGGTTGATCAAGAGATGGAGATTCAAGAAGAAGAAGCACAACCTCCCATGCCCTTGGAAAGCAATGAAAAGGAGATTGAATTGAAAGAGAGCTACCAAGAGGAAGAGGTTGAAATTGAAGAAGTTTGCAAAGAGGTGGTAATTATCAGAGAAGAGCACAAGGGAGTGGAGCTTGCAATTTCATTAAAGATACCTCCCCCTAAGTCGCCATCATCCTTCACAACATTCAAGTGGGTAAAATTCATATCCCATAGCTTTCTAATCCCACTTGAATATGGGCTACTGGAGACGGATGGTCAACTTAGAGCTTTTTGTGACATTAAGAGTAGAAGGAAGATGGTCAGTGGTAAGAATTGTCCTGCAAGGTTCATCATGGTTGGAAGCTTTAAGTTTAAACGTAAAGGTTGGTATAGAGCTCAACTGAATGGGTCTAGAAAGTTGTTTGGCTGCTTTAGTGAGAATTCAGATTGCTTGCTACCCGGATGGAATCATGATAATCAACACGAAGACGGGTGTAAAAGCAAGATTTGGGATCCTGGAATCTGTTCCGACATCCAACACACCGGGAGCCTAAGAATCTTTTTGAAGCTGCTCAAGGATTTTACATGCCTAGTTTGGGACCCTAGAGGTTACTGGAATCACAAACACTGGTGGAGATTCCAGGATCAGTACAAGCATAAGCCACCATGACAGGAAGCTCATCAAATGTCCAACTTAAGGACTTTAACTAAAAGTGCTAGGTGGGAGACAACCCACCATGGTATGATCATTCATTTTTCATTTTTATTTAGTTTTATTTGCTTTTGAGTTTTATTTTATTTTATTATATTGAACCTGGAGTTTTGCATCACATTCATATTAACACTGCATTCTGCATTTTATTTCAAAAAAAAAATTTCGCCGCGCGACGCGATCGCACTAGCGACGCGTCCGCGTGGCAGGGGGAGTAAAGAAAAATAAAAATGAACAGAAAGTTACGCAGGAGCAACGCTGGAGTCATGCCAAAGGCACAAATTATCCCACGCGAACGCGTCGATGATGCGTCTGCGTCATTTGGAAAAATAGCCTCCCACACGACCGCGTCACCCACGCGGCCGCGTGACCTGAAATCAGCGTAAAAAGGGTGTATGGCCGAAAGTTGAGCTGGAATTGGGCTGGACCCGTGCTAGCAGCACAAGCCCTGCCACGCAAACGCGTCACCCACGCGTCCACGTCATATTGAAAATAAGGCCACCCGCACGATCGCGTCGACCACGCGACCGCGTCACCCTGGATTTTGGCAATACTGACGTTTTGAACAGAGAGTTGTGTGGCCATGAGGCTGCACTCGCGCCACTAGCACAAATCGAGTCACGCGATCGCGTGCCCCACGCGTCCGCGTCGCCCAACCTTATCGCGCACCACGCGACCGCGTCACCCACGCGACCGCGTCGCCAACGTCGCACAACCTGTCCAGATTAGTGCCAATTTTTCTTATCTTTTCTCTTCTAATCCTAATTTCTTCCTTCTCTCTCATTTCTCACTTTCTTTTTCTACTTCTCATTCTTTTTCACTTTCATTTTATTTTATTTAATTTATTTGCATACTTTCATTCATTGCATATTTTATTTTTCTAAAAGTTATTATTGGTGTTCAAATATTCCTATTCAACTGTTACATCTTTTCAGGTATTTTCTTGGTGCTTCATGACTTGTTTAATTCTGATTGAGTAATATTATTTAAATCAATGCCAATCTTTTATACCTATATTACTTTTGCATTGACATGAATTTATATTATCTCTCCTTACCCACACTCTCTTCCCTAGTGTTGCAACTTTTTGCACTCTTGATTTGCCATGTCCTTCTATTATTTTCTCACTTGCATGTTGTAGCTACCATGTAATTGAGACCCTTATTTTTGGCATTAACCAACCCCTGTTTTATTTGTTTTCTATCTTTGCTATGGGTTACTTTCCTTCCCTTTTTCTTTCAGGATGGCCACCAGGAAGAGACCGGAAGACGTTTACATGGGAGAGACAAACAAGTTCCTACGCACATTCCTTGATGAGAAAAACATCAGTTGGAGCAACCCGTCCACTTGCACATCTCAGCATGCACCGAGGACGGTGCAATCTTTAAGTGTGGGGAGGTCGATACCGATCTCCATGGGTTAGTACTTTCCTATCTCAAACACCAATATTTTATTTTCTTTGTTAATTGTTGCATTTGCATATTTAATTTCATGTTTATTTGATTTTTGCATTTAGCTACTGCTTGGTTAAAATAATAAGTTTCTTCTTAAGATCCTATTTTTTGAAAAATTTTACTAATTTAAATTGAAATTTTTTTTTGTTAAATTTGTTTGAAGTTGTATTTGGAACATGGTTTTTGAGCTAAAGAACACACAACCTGTGAGACTTTGAGCTTATTTACATGGTTATATTATTTAACCATAAATATTTTATTCCTGTGTGTTTCCTTCTCCATGATTGTAATCTGTATTTTGTTCCAGTCTATATGTCCTTTGTTTAGTGTATTTACATGCTTGCGTATGATTGAGGCCATATTTGATTATCAACTCACTTACCCCAAATAAGCCTACCTTTTACATCACCTTTGTTAGCCCCTTGAGCTTTTAATCCCCTTCTGTTCTATAACCACATCACTAGCCTTAAGCGAAAAACAAATTAATTATCCCAATTGAATCTTTGGTTAGCTTAAGATAGAGATTGTGTAGCAAATAAGTGTGGGGAAATTTTGGGAACATGGGTTAATAAGGGAATGTAACATGTTTCTAATTTATTTGAATATTAGGAATTTGGGAACCTACTCATGAAAAAACAAAATAGAAAAATAATAGAAAATCCATGTGCATTGATAAGTTATGCTTATTTCTCTATAAAATATATATATATATATATATATAATATAAATAAATAAATAAAGGGGACAAAATTACCCCAATGTTAAGTTAATGAAAAAAATCAATGCACATGTAATAAATTAAAAAGAAAAAGTTGATACATGAGTATGGGAATTATACAAAAGTGGGAATTATGGGTAGCTAGGCATGAATTTAAAAGTATATAGAGTATATGTATATTAGGTGAGAGTTTAGGTTAATTAAAGATTCAATTTATAAAGCTCACTTAGCCATATATATACCTTTACCCTTACCTTAGCCCTATTACAACCTTGAAAAAGACCTCATGACGTTTGCATTGGTATATTAAATATTGTTGATTGGTTAGATGAAGAACAAGGTTTAGAAAGCATGACTAGAGAAGAGTAGAGTGAATAACCCTATACACTTGAGAGATTAGAGTGATACACACTACCAGTGAGGGTTCAATGCTTGATTCTATGTTCCCTGCTTTCATGAGCTGTCTTCTTACAAGTTTACTTGCTTTTTATTATATGATTTGAATTAGTGAAATCTGGTTTATGTTTGTCTTGAAGAGCTTATTTACTTTTAACCAAGTAGGTAGAAACATTTTTTTGCATGTAGTTGCATTCATATAGATAGGTTGCATTTCATACATTCTACCATTCCTCTTCATCTTTATAGTCTCTCTTGAGCTTAGCATGAGGACATGCTAATGTTTAAGTGTGGGGAGGTTGATAAACCACTATTTTATGGTTTATCTTGTACTCAATTGAGTGGTTTTTATTAACTCTTTACCCACTTATTCATACTATTTGCATGGTTTTATATTTCCTTCCTAATTATGTGTTTTGATTGAAAACATGCTTCTTTGATCTTATATTTGCTTATTATTAATCCTCTCTTATTACCATTAGATGCCTTGATATGTGTGTTAAGTGTTTTCAGAGATTATAGGGCATGAATGGCTCAGAGGATGGGAAGAAAGCATGCAAAAGAGGAAGGAATGCAAGAAGTTGGAGAAATTGCTAAGCTGTCCAGCCTGACCTCTCTGCACTCAAACGGCTATAACTTTAGCTATAGAGGCCCAAACGATGCGGTTCTAGTTGCGTTAAAAAGCTAACGTCCGGGGCTTCGATTTGATATATAATATGATATAGTTTCCTTGACGCTAGGCGACGCGACCACGTGATCCATGCGGCCGCGTCGTAATGACGAAAATCCAGCGTGGCCAAATTCGAAACCAGCGAATTCTGGACTGTTTCTGACCAGTTTGCGGCCCAGAAAATACAGATTAAAGGCTATAAAGGAATGCATCCATTCATAGGAGGCACTCATAATTCACTTTTCATGTTTTAGATGTAGTTTTTAGAGAGAGAGGTTCTCTCCTCTCTCTTAGGATTAGGATTTAGGACTTCTCTTAGTTTTTAAGAGTGACTCTCGATCCAGGTTCAATGTTCCTATTTATGTTTCTCTTTTAGTTTTATTTACTCTAATACTTTTATTTGTATTTGATTTATGTTGCCCAATTGGCTTATGAACTTTTCATGTTAAGATTTGAATGTTCTATTTATTATAATTTGAGGTATTTCAGTTTAATATTACTTTCTTTTATTTACATAATTATTGCTTCCCATCTGAAGGCATTTTTATTCCAGCAGTTTCAATTTTCTTTCCTTTTGGCTTTGGTTAAATAATTGGTGACTCTAGAGTTATCAAACTCATTATTGATTGAAAATTGGAATTCATCCACTTAACTTACCTTCATAGTTAGAGGTTAACAAAATGGGAGAAAAATCCAATTCTCATCACAATTGATAAGGATAACTAGGAAAGGACCTCCAGTTCTTATACCTTGCCAAAGGTTTATTTTACAGCTATTATTATTTTATTTTACTTGTCATATAATATATTCTCACCTTACTTCCAAAACCCCAAATTACAAATCCATAACCAATAATGAGAACATACCTCCCTGCAATTCCTTGAGAAGACGACCCGAGGTTTAAATACTTCGGTTATCAATTTATTTAGGGGTTTGTTACTTGTGACAACCAAAACGTTTGTACGAAGGGATTTTTGTCGGTTTAGAGACTATATCTACAACGCGACTATTTTTATGAAATTCTTTACTGGCAAAAATCCTAACGTCACCCTTCCACTCCAGTGACTCCACCAAGCCCTCACGGCCTCACTGCTTACTCTCTTCTTCTTCTCCAACGTCGCTGAATCACCGCCATCTATCAGAGGCCGGACGCGGGACGCCACGCAGAGGCCGGACGCCGGATGGATCCCTCATCCCTTGCCTAGTCACCGGACGGATCCCATGCAAAGCCCACCAAGCCATCACCACGCAGTGAAAGTTCCTCATCGACACCACCCCACCACCACGCAGAGGCCACGCAGAGTCGCAGAGCCCACCACCACGTAGTGAAGGTTCTTCGTCGACTGAGTTCACCACCATGCAGAGTCGCAGAGACCACCACCAGTCCACCACGCACTGAAGGTTCTCCGCCCTTGTTCTACAGTCGTCGGCCGTCGCACTCCTCCGTGTTCTGCTTCACTGCGTTTGCCTCCCCTCCCTTGTTCGTCGTCCTTGTTCAGTTGTTCTTCACTGTCGATCTGCGTCAATTCTGTCGATCTCCGAGGTAATTTTTTTTCAACAAATTCAAATATTAACAAATAACAATTTTGGTATCAATTCTGCAATTTTGGTTCTACCCTGATCTGCATTTGATATGTTGAAAAAAAAAATCAAACTAATGCTGCTTCATGCTTTAATAAGTTGGTAAATTGATGTTGCTTCATACTTCATGGTTAAAATGTGTGGTACTGTGGTTTACTGGTTGTCTGGTTCAAACTTTAAGCTGTTACTGATGCTGCTTCATGTTTCATGGTTTACTGGTTGTCTGAAGTCTGAAATGTTAGTGTTACTGTGTTAGTTTAGTTAGTGTTAGTTATTGATTTAGTTAGTGGATAATCTGAATCTAAATTTGTTAGTGGATAATTTGAATCTGAATTTAGTTAGTGGATAATGTGAATCTGAATTTGTTAGTGGATAATTTGAATCTGAATTTAGTTTAGTGGATAATCTAAATCTGAATTTGTTAGTGGATAATTTGAATATGAATTTAGTTAGTGGATAATGTGAATCTGAATTTGTTAGTGGATAATTTGAATCTGAATTTAGTTTAGTGGATAATCTAAATCTGAATTTGTTAGTGGATAATTTGAATATGAATTTAGTTTAGTGGATAATCAGAATCTGAATTTGTTAGTGGATAATTTGAATCTGAATTTAGTTAGTGGATAATCTAAATCTGAATTTGTTAGTGGATAATTTGAATCTGAATTTAGTTAGTGGATAATCTGAATCTGAATTTGTTATCTGGGTTGTTGATTTTTAGGGATAAAAATACAAAATGTCTGAGAATATTGGTTCAGGGACAGGGTCTTCGCTTCCTAGTATTCCTAGACCTACACCTGCTGTTTCGAGGAAGAAAAATGCAACTGGAAATAGAAGTGATATAGGATGGAAACATGGGATTGATGTTCAAGGAAATGGTAAAAAAGTGAAGTGTAATTATTGTTCAAAGACTATAAGCAGTGGGATTTATAGATTCAAGCATCATCTTGCCAGTACTAAAGAGGATTCAGAGCCTTGTGCTTCAGTACCTGAAGATGTTAAGGTTGTGATGTTAAAAGTCTGTGTGGAGGCTAAAGAAGCATCATTGAAGAAGAGAAGATTCGGTGATGATGAGGATTATCCTGAACAAACAGAAAAGGAGAAGGACAATTCTCAACAAAAGGGGAAAGATATTCGCATCTTTGTCACAAAAGGAAAAGGGGCTCAAGTTCAATCGACAATAAATCAAATGAAGAAGAAGAATCTAAAAGAACAATAAGATCAACAATGTGCCATATTTTTTTATACAAGTGTTATTCCTTTCAATGTTATTAAAAATCCCGAGTTTTTAAAGTTTTTTGAGATGGTTGGGAGATATGGAATTGGCTACAAACCCCCTTCTTACCATGAGTTAAGAGAAACCCAATTAAAGAAAGCAGTGAACAATGTTGATGAAATGCTTACCGAGTTTAAGGCAGAGTGGAAGAGAACTGGTTGTTCAATCATGTCGGATGGATGGACTGATAAAAAAAGGCGTAGTATTTGTAATTTCTTGGTGAACAGCCCTAAAAGAATAGTTTTCCTTTATTCATTGGACACTTCTAACATCTCAAAAACAACAGATAATGTTGTCAAAATGCTAGAAGATGCTGTAGAATTTGTTGGTGAAGAGAATGTAGTCCAAATTGTTACAGATAATGCTGCTAATTATAAGGCTGCTGGAGAAAGAATGATGGAGACTAGAAAAAGTTTGTACTGGACACCATGTGCTGCACACTGCATAGATTTGATATTGGAGGATTTTGAAAAGATGCTAAAGGTGCATGAAATAACTATAAAAAAGGGAAGAAAGATCACCACTTTTTTCTACTCCCGGAGTATGCTCATTAGCATGTTGAGGAATTTTACAAAGGGAAAGGACTTGGTTCGGCCAGGTGCCACAAGATTCGCCACTGCCTATTTGACTCTCACATGTCTTTATGATAATAAAGGACCGTTGATGACTATGTTTACTTTTGCTGATTGGAAGACAACTAAGGTTGCATCAACGCCTGAAGGAATAAAAGTCCAAACATGGCCTTGGATAGTAGGCTATGGAAGAATATTGTCATATGCCTCAAGGCTGCTGCTCCTCTTATTACAGTCCTTCGCTTGGTTGATTCAGATGAAAAACCAGCCATGGGTTTCATCTTTGAAGGCATGAGAAAATCTAAAGAAACAATCAAGACTAACTTTGGTTGTGTTAAAAAGAGGTAATCTTGAGTCTTGACTAATTGAAAGCTTTAATATTTGATTATCAATGTATCATGTTACCATGTTTTCTTATTATATTCAGTTATTTATTTAATTTTCTTATTTTTATTCATTTGCATTATTATTTTTAGTTATGAACCTATATGGAAAATTATTGATGGAAGGTGGGAAAGCCAACTGCATAGACCATTGCATGCAGCTGCGTATTATCTTAATCCTCATTATCACTATGAACCAAATTTCATGGTTGATGATGCTGACATTAAGATTGGTCTATATAGTTGTTTGAAAAAACTGGTTCCTAACCAGGAAGAAAGGAAAAAGGTTGGTCTACAACTTCCTGACTTTCATTAAGCTAGAGGCTTCTTTGGTAATGAAACTGCAAAGAGTAGTAGGAAGACCATGCTACCTGCTGAATGGTGGGACTTCTATGGAGATAGTTGTCCAGAACTAAAGAAGTTTGCTATCCGAGTTCTAAGCTTAACTTGTAGTTCATCTGGTTGTGAGCGTAATTGGAGTGCATTTGAAATGGTGATTCCTTAATCCTTAGAACTATTCATTATTTATTTTAATTTTAATTTTTGTATATTTATTAACTATTGGCACTATATGTTTGTAGGTTCATACAAAGAGAAGAAATCGGTTGCATAAAAAAATGAATGTTTTAGTGTATGTGATGTATAATTTGAAGTTAAAGGGCAAGCAAATTAGAAAAACTCCATAACTTGAATTTGATGCAGTGCATTCTGATGATGAGTGGATAACTGAGGATGCTAATGAAAATATTGCTAAAAGTGTTGAGCATTCTCACTTGCCAACGAATGACAATACTAATGATGATCCAAATAGCAATGAATTTGCTATTCCAGGTATGAACAATAATGAATTCAACATGGGTGAGGGAGGTGAGAATGAGTTTATTGGGGATCCACAACAAAATTTAATAGAGGAATAAGATGAACATGTGAATGATGATGATGATTTTGTTGGCCGTGTTGAACCTGAGCTTGAAAGAAATGATGTTTCTGATGAAGATGGTGAAGATGATGATGTTGATACCATGAAAGATGAAGATATTGGAGGATTTGAGTTTTAGAGTTTATTAGAACATTTAATTGTTGCTTTGTTGTTTTTTTTTTTTTGTGTTTTGGTTGTGTCTTATGAACCTTTGATTGTGTAATTGTGTGTTTTATGTTGAACTAGATAGATACTTGTGAAGGATTTAAATGTGTGATCCAGAGTACTTGTTGTAACTTGTAATTGTAGTATTATGTTAATTTATTATGTGTTTTGATGTTGAAATTGTAAGTTTGAATGTCTATATCTGAGTAAATATATATATTATACATGATATATATATTTTTTTATAAAAAATGTATAACAGGTAAACTCGTACGAGTCTACGAGTCGAGTCTATGAGTCGAGTCTAGGTCAGCTCCACGAGTTTACCTAAACTCGTGAGTTTGACAACCTTGACACTCTCACTAGCCTAAACTAATCAACGATCCAAACAAGGTACATTTATTGTTTTTCGCTTTAAGGCTTGGAATGTACTAAAATTAAGAGCAAATGGGTTTAGCATAGGCTCAAAGTTGGCTAACAATGGAAGATAAAAGGTAGCCTATTTGGGTAAGTGGGCTATTTGATACGATGGCCTCAATCATACAAGTGCATGTATACACAAAATAATGGATATATAGAATCAAACAAATCAAAGATTACAATCATAGAAAGAGAATAATACACACAAGATTGAAAATAAGTGGTTATACAATATAACCACACAATTAGGCTCAAAACTCACATGCTTGTGTTCTTAGCTCAAAACATGTTCCACAATGTATAGTTCAAGCAAGTTCTAAATTTTTTTTTTCAAATCAATTGGGGTGCCCTATAGATAAATTCTTTGGAAAATATCATGATTTTGACTAAGCTTATTATTATTACATATGCAAACTAAGAAAATGTAATTAAAAGTCCTAAAAGACCTAAAAATGAAATGCAAAAGTGCTGAGATTAGAAATTTGTCACCCAAAAGCGCCGATCGGTCGGACGACCTCCCCACACTTAAAAGTTTGCACCGTCCTCGATGCGTTCAAAGATGAGCAAGGGGGTACAGTGACTTTCTAGTTGCCACCTTCACCTGGTGGATTAACCGGTTGCTGCATGTTCTTTTTTCCGCTTCTATTTTTTGCTTATAGTGCATCATTCATGAAAAATAGAAAATAACATCGTAAGATGAGAGAATGCAAAAGCAAGGAAGCATAAATTGTTGGAATGGGGTAATAATCACTAGATTGTGCACGATTTAGAACACACACACACTAGCATAAAAAGCTATGTCACAATTACACAAAAGAAGTATAGAGTTCACTCATCCTATTCTACTTGAAATACTTCAAAAGACTTGTAAGTTAAGATACAAACAAGTAGTGACGAGGCATGAAAGCATTCAAGCAATTATCAAGCAATTGTGAATTGGATAATGGATGGACATTGATTGATGTGTAAGTAAACTTAGTGAACCAAATGAAATATAGAACTTACACATCAAACAATAACACATATTGAAGTTTGTTTGCAACACCTAAGTGACATAGAGGTGGAACACACGGTGCTATGGAGCTTAGGAAAAAGAAGATAGAAGTGAAAATCAATCACATAGCAAGTATGGTCCACAAAGCCTTAGAAAGCTCAAAAATATGTTACTAGGTAAGCTTTCGATCCAATTTCACAATTTCAAAATCTCAATACATGAAATAGGTGATGTGAATAAGGGCAAATCATAAACAAGCATCACCTAACAAAAAATGCATTGATAATGTACAATTTCCTAATAATGGATGATGACTGCATGATGGCCAAAACATGCAATTCAAAAGAGTTAAGATGCTTGAAGGCAATGTACAAGTACTTGGTATGCACAAATGTTAAACATGAAAAACTCAAAACTAAGTAATTAAAATACAATCTCAACAAAGGAGTCCAACAATGAATATCAAAACAATTATGCTAGAATAGTATTCAATTAATAATAGGCAGCAATAATTATCAACAAAATTAGTAATCCAACACTTATTACGAAAAATAGAAAAACAAACATAAATCAAACTAACTAAACAACTAACTAATTAACTAACTAAAGAAATGGTGTTAGATGGTGATTGGTAGTATTGGATGATGGTTGAAGGGTGGAAAGAAAAAGGAGAGAAGAAAGAAGAATGAGAGAAATGGAAAGAATAGAAGAAATGGAGGTGGGTGAAGGAAGGCAGTCCACGCGTATGCGTAGAGTGACGCGTAAGCGTGGATAGTTAAAATGGGAGCAATGTGTATGCGTGGGTCACGCGTATGCGTGATGGGTTATTCAGAGAGGCAACACGTTCGCGTGGGTAGATTTTGTGCTAAACGCACAATTCCAGCCCAAAACTCGCACAACTCTCGGGAATTTGTATGGGAGGTGAAAATTTTGTATCCATGCGTACGCGTAGGCGAGGCATACGCGTGGATGGTTGAAAAGCTTGGGGTCACGCATACGTGTGCGTGACGCGTACGCATGGTATGGTGCTCTGTTTTTCAAAATTTTTCTATGTTCATGCACCAAACCAAGCATTCCAAACCTCCAAACAGCTACCAAAACACCATAAAACCTTATTTAACCTACTGGACTCCCAAATAAACTCAACTAACTAAACAAAACATGAAACTAAACTAATCTTTACCAATATTTACAGAAAGAAAAAATAAAAAGATGTTACCATGGTGGGGGGCCTCCCACTTAGCACTTTTGTTTATTGTCCTTAAGTTGAACTTATGGGGAGCTCTTCATCAAGGTGGCTTGTGCTTGAATCCATCCTTGAACATCCACCAATGCTTGGACTTTCAATAAGCTCCATCATTCAAAATAAATGTCTCCAAGCTTTGATGGAGTTCTGCACAAAATATGAGCTCCCAAAGTTGATCCTCTTCTAGTAATCCGGGATCCCATACTTTGTTTTGACACCCGTCTTCAAGTTGATCATGGTCATTTCCTCTGGGAACTTGGTGCGTGGAATTGTGATCATCAATAATGGCTCCAATAGTTTGGTAGCTCTCACACGTGAATTACACTTAGTCACAACTCCGCACAACTAACCAGCAAGTGCACTGGGTCATCCAAGTAATACCTTACGTAAGTAAGGGTCGATCCTACGGAGATTGTTGGTATGAAGCAATCTATGGTCATCTTGTAGATCTCAGTCAGGCTGATTCAAATGTGATTGGATTAGATAATTAAAAGATAAATAAAATAGGATAGAAATACTTATGTAAATTAATGGTGGGAATTTCAGATAAGCGTATGGAGATGCTTGTCCCTATTGAATCTCTGCTTTCCTATTGCTTTCATCCAATCCTTCTTACTCCTTTCCATGGCAAGCTGTATGTAGGGCATTGATGAGCGGATAATTTATACGCTTTTTGGCATTGTTTTTAGGTAGTTTTTAGTAAGTTCAAGCTACTTTTAGGGATGTTTTCATTAGTTTTTATGTTAAATTCACATTTCTGGACTTTACTATGAGTTTGTGTGTTTTTCTGTGATTTCAGGTAATTTCTGGCTGAAATTGAGGGACTTGAGCAAAACTTTGAAAAAGGCTGACAAAAGGACTGCTGATGCTGTTAGAATCTGACCTCCCTGCACTCAAAAGGGATTTTATGGAGCTACAGAACTCCAAATGGCGCGCTCTCAATAGCGTTGGAAAGTAGACATCCAGAGCTTTCCATCAATATATAATAGTCTATACTTTATTCGGGAATTAATGACGTAACTTGGCGTTGAATGCCAAGTACATGCTGCTGTCTGGAGTTAAACGCCAGAAACACGTCATGATCCGGAGTTGAACGCCCAAAACATGTTATAACTTGGAGTTTAACTCCAAGAAAAGCCTCAGCTCGTGGATAGATCAAGCTCAGCCCAAGCATACACCAAGTGGGCCCCGGAAGTGGATTTATGCATCAATTACTTACTCATGTAAACCCTAGTAGCTAGTCTAGTATAAATAGGATGATTTACTATTGTATTAGACATCTTTTGACAGTTTAATCTTTTGACTGTTTAGCCTTTGATTATTCGGTCTCTTGATCACTCAGGGGGCTGGCCATTCGGCCATGCCTGAACCTTTCACTTATGTATTTTCAACGGTGGAGTTTCTGCACACCATAGATTAAGGGTGTGGAGCTCTGCTGTACCTCAAAGTTTCAATACAATTATTATTACTTTCTATTCAATTCTCTTTTATTCTTATTCCAAGATATACGTTGTACAACACTTTGATGAATGTGATGATCCGTGACACTCATCATCATTCTCACCTATGAACGCGCGTGATTGACAACCACTTCCGTTCTACCTTAGGCCGGGCGCATATCTCTTAGATTCCCCAACAGAATCTTCGTGGTATAAGTTAGATAGATGGCGGCATTCATGAGGATCCGGAAAGTCTAAACCTTGTCTATGGTATTCCGAGTAGGATTCTGGGATTGAATGACTGTGACGAGCTTCAAACTCCTGAAGGCTGGGCGTGATGACAAACGCAAAAGAATCAAGGGATTCTATTCCAACCTGATTGAGAACCGACAGATGATTAGCCGTGCTGTGACAGAGCATAGGACCATTTTCACTGAGAGGATGGGATGTAGCCATTGACAACGGTGATGCCCTACATACAGCTTGCCATGGAAAGGAGTAAGAAGGATTGGATGAAAGCAATAAGAAAGTAGAGATACGAGAGGAGCACAGCATCTCCATACGCCTATCTGAAATTCCCACTATTAATTTACATAAGTATTTCTATCCCTTTTTATTTTCTATTTATTATTAATTATTCGAAATTCCATAAACCAATTTAATCTGCCTAACTGAGATTTACAAGATGACCATAGCTTGCTTCATACCAACAATCTCTGTGGAATCGACCCTTACTCACGTAAGGTATTACTTGGACGACCGAGTACACTTGTTGGTTAGTTGAATGGAGTTGTGAAAAGAAAGTGCTGAGTTAATGTTTTTGTGCACATACCAAAGAGCTAATATTGTTGATCGCAATTTCGTCCACCAGGCATCACCGTTGTCAATGGCTACATCCCATCCTCTCAGTAAAAATGGTCCAAATGCTCTGTCACAGCACGGCTAATCATCTGTCAGTTCTCAATCAGGCTGGAATAGAATCCCGTGATTCTTTTGCGTCTGTCACTAACGCCCAGCCTTCAGGAGTTTGAAGCTCGTCACAGTCATTCAATCCCGAAATCCTACTCAGAATACCACAGACAAGGTTAGACTTTTCGGATTCCCATGAATGCCGCCATCAATTCTAGCTTATACCACGAAGATTCTGATTAAGGAATCCAAGAGATATGCGCCCGGTCTAAGGTAGAATGGAAGTGGTTGTCAGTCACGCGCGTTCATAGGTGAGAATGATGATGAGTTTCACAGATCATCACATTCATCAAGTTGAAGTGCAACGAATATCTTAGTACAGGAATAAATCGAATTGAATAGAAAATAGTAGTAATTGCATTAAAACTTGAGGTACAGCAGAGCTCCACACCCTTAATCTATGGTGTGTAGAAACTCCACCATTGAAAATACATAAGTGAAAGAGGTTCAGGCATGGCCGAATGGCCAGCCCCCAAATGTGGTCACAAGACCGAATGATTAAAGACTTCTAAAACAATAGTAAAAAGTTCTATTTATACTAAACTAGCTACTAGGGTTTACAGGAGTAAGTAATTGATGCATAAATCTACTTCCGGGGCCCACTTGGTGTATGTTTGGGCTGAGCTTGATTTATTCACGAGCTGAGGCTTCTCTTGGGGTTGAACGCCAAGTTGTAACGTGTGTTAGGCATTCAACTCTGGTTCGTGACGTGTTTCTGGCGTTTGACTCCAGAATGCAGCATGGAACTGACGTTGAGCGCCAGTTTACGTCATCAAATCTCGAATAAAGTATGAACTATTATATATTTCTGGAAAGCTTTGGATGTCTACTTTCCAACGCCGTTAAGAGCGTGCCATTTGGAGTTCTGTAGCTCCAGAAAATTTATTTCGAGTACAGGGAGGTCAGATTCCAACAACATCAGCAGTCCTTTGTCAGCCTCTTATTAGAGTTTTGCTCAGGTCCCTCAATTTTAGCCAGAAAATACTTGAAATCATAGAAAAACACACAAACTCATAGTAAAGTCCAGAAATGTGAATTTAGCATAAAAACTAATGAAAACATCCCTAAAAGTAACTAGATCATACTAGAAACTACCTAAAAACTATGCCAAAAAGCGTATAAATTATCCGCTCATCACAACACCAAACTTAAATTGTTGCTTGTCCCCAAGTAACTGAAAATCAATTAGGATAAAAAGAAGAGAATATACTATAAATCCCAAAATATCAATGAATATTAATTCTAATTAGATGAGCGGGACTTGTAGCTTTTTGCTTCTGAATAGTTTTGGCATCTCACTTTTTCCTTTGAAGTTTAGAATGATTGGCTTCTCTAGGAACTTAGAATTTCGGATAGTGTTATTGATTTTCCTAGTTAAGTATGTTGATTCTTGAACACAGCTACTTTTATGAGTCTTGGTCGTGGTCCTAAGCACTTTGTTTTCCAATATTACCACCGGATACATAAATGCCACAGACACATGACTGGGTAAACCTTTTCAGATTATGACTCAGCTTTGCTAGAGTCCCCAGTTAGAGGTGTCCAGAGCTCTTAAGCACACTCTTTTTGCTTTGGATCATAACTTTAACCACTCAGTCTCAAGCTTTTCACTTGGACCTGCATGCCACAAGCACATGGTTAGGGACAGCTTGATTTAGCCGCTTAGGCCTGGATTTTATTTCCTTGGGCCCTCCTATCCGTTGATGCTCAAAGCCTTGGATCCTTTTTACCCTTGCCTTTTGGTTTTAAGGGCTATTGGCTTTTTCTGCTTGCTTTTTCTTTTTCTTTCTAATTATTTTTTTCGCAAGCTTTTGCTTTTTCACTGCTTTTTCTTGCTTCAAGAATCAATTTCATAATTTTTCAGATCATCAATAACATTTCTCTTTGTTCATCATTCTTTCAAGAGCCAACAACTTTAACATTCATAAACAACAAGATCAAAAATATGCACTGTTTAAGCATTCATTCAGAAAATAAAAAGTATTGTCACCACATCAATATAATTAAACTAAATTCAAGGACAATTTTTGAAATTTATGTACTTCTTGTTCTTTTGAATTAAAAACATTTTTCATTTAAGAGAGGTGAAGGATTTATGGGATTTATTCATAGCTTTAAGACATAGTTACTACATACTAATGATCATGAAGTAGAGACACAAAACATAGATAAAAACAAAAAACAGAGAGATAAGAACAAGGAAGTTAAGGAATGAGTCCACCTTAGTGAGGGTGGCGCCTTTTGAAGGTCCAATGGTGCTTTTTGAGCTCCTTTATGTCTCTTCCTTGCTTTTGTTGCATGATCCCTAGTCATTTTGGTGTTCCTATCCTTAGTTGCTTCCAATAATTATGTGGAGGAACATGTATCCCCTGAGGTATCTCAGGGATTTTTTGATGAGGAAACTCCTCATGCTCTCTTGATGTGCAGTCAAATGCTTTTCTACTGAGCTATGGACCCTTGAGATGAATCTCTCCATCTTCCATGACTCAGAGGTGGAAGCTTTTGTCTTCTCTTTTCTCTTCTCTTTCTTTTCTCTTTTTTTTTTTTTTTTGAGGTTTCTCTGGCCTTAGGTGCCATCAATGGTTATGAAAAAGCAAGAAAAGAAAAAAAAAAGCTATGCTTTTACCACACCAAACTTAGAATGTTGCTCGCCCTCGAGCAAAAGAAGAAAGAATAGAAGAAGGAGAAGAAGATATGGGGGAGAAGGAGAGATGAGGTAGGTGGGGATTCTGTGGGGTCCACAGATCCTGAGATGATCCTGTGGGGTCCACAGATCCTGAGGTGTCAAGGATTTACATCCCTGCACCAATTAGGCATGTAAAATGCCTTTCCATGCAATTCTGGCGTTTAAACGCCGAAGTGATGCATGTTCTGAGCGTTCAATGCCCATGTGCAACATGTTTCTGGCGTTGAACGCCAATTCCATGCTTGTTTCTGGCGTTCAGTGCCAGATCCATGCTCTGTTCTGGCGTTGAACGCCAGCCAGATGCTCCTTACTGGCATTTAAACGCCAATAAGTCCTTCCTCCAGGGTGTGCTTTTTCTTCTGCTATTTTTTATTCTGTTTTTAATATTAGTATTTTTTCGTGACTCCACATGATCATGAACCTAATAAAACATAAAAGAACAATGAAAATAAAATAAAATTAGATAAATAAAAATTGGGTTGCCTCCCAATAAGTGCTTCTTTAATGTCAATAGCTTGACAGTGAGCTCTCATGGAGCTTCACAGATGTTCAGAGCATTGTTGGGACCTCCCAACACCAAACTTAGAGTTTGAATGTGGGGGTTCAACACCAAACTTAGAGTTTGGTTGTGGCCTTCCAACACCAAACTTAGAGTTGGACTGTGGGTGCTCTGTTTGACTCTGCATTGAGAGAAGCTGTTCATGCTTCCTCTCATTACCAAATAACTTGGCATTTAGCTTCATGATGGCTCCTAGATATTGAGCAACTTGCTCTCCAGTTACATCTTCATCCTCTTCAGAGGAAGAATAGTCTTCAGAGCTCATGAATTGCAGAAGGAGATTTAATGGAATCTCTATTGTCTCTATATGAGCCTCAGATTCCTTTGGATCCTCAATAGGGAACTCCTTCTTGCTTGAGGGACGTCCCATGAGGTCTTACTCATTGGGATTCACGTCCTCTCCTTCCTCTCCAGGTTCGGCCATATTGATTATATCAATGGCCTTGCACTCTCTTTTTGGATTTTCTTCAGTATTGCTTGGGAGAGTACTAGGAGGGGTTTCAGTGATTTTCTTACTCAGCTGGCCCACTTGTGCCTCTAGATTTCTGATGGAGGACCTTGTTTCATTCATGAAACTTAAAGTGGCCTTAGACAGATCAGAGACTAAATTTGCTAAGTTAGAAGTATTCTGTTCATAATTCTCTGTCTGTTGCTGAGAAGATGATGGATAAGGCTTGATATTGCTGAGCCTATTTCTTCCACCATTATTAAAGCCTTGTTGAGGCTTTTGTTGATCCTTCCATGAGAAATTCGGATGATTTCTCCATGATGAATTATAGGTGTTTCCATAAGGTCCACCTATGTAATTTACCTCTGCTATTGCAGGGTTCTCAGGATCATAAGCTTCTTCTTCAGAAGATGCCTCTTTAGTACTGTTGGATGCATTTTGCCATCCATTCAGACTTTGAGAAATCATGTTGACTTGCTGAGTCAACACTTTGTTCTGAGCTAATATGGCATTCAAAGCATCAATTTCAAGAACTCCCTTCCTTTGAGGTGTCCCATTATTCACAGAATTCCTCTCAGAAGTGTACATGAACTGGTTATTTGCAACCATGTTAATAAGTTCTTGAGCTTCTGCAGGCGTTTTCTTTAGGTGAATGGATTCACCTGCAAAATGGTCCAATGACATCTTAGAGAACTCAGATATACCATAATAGAATATATCTATCATGGTCCATTCTGAAAACATGTTAAAAGGACATCTTTTGGTCATCTGTTTGTATCTTTCCCAAGCTTCATAGAGGGATTCACCATCTTTTTGTTTGAAGGTCTGAACATCCACTCTAAGCTTGCTCAGCTTTTGAGGAGGAAAGAACTTAGCCAAGAAGACTGTGACTATCTTATCCCAGGAGTCCAGGCTATCTTTAGGTTGTGAATCCAACCATGTTCTAGCTCTGTCTCTTATAGCAAAAGGGAAAAGCATGAGCCTGTAGACTTCAGGATCTACTCCATTCGTCTTTACAATCTCACAGATCTACAAGAACTCAGTTAAAAACTGATAGAGATCTTCTGATGGAAGTCCATAAAACTTGCAGTTTTGTTGCATTAGAGCAACTAGTTGAGGTTTCAGCTCAAAATTGTTTGCCCCAATGGTAGGAATTGAGATGCTTCTTCCATCAAACTTGGAAGTAGGTGTAGTATAATCACCAAGCAACCTCCTTG
Organism: Arachis stenosperma; assembly: GCF_014773155.1. Taxonomy (NCBI): domain Eukaryota; kingdom Viridiplantae; phylum Streptophyta; class Magnoliopsida; order Fabales; family Fabaceae; genus Arachis; species Arachis stenosperma. Next base: position 29,977,763 of record NC_080380.1, on the reverse strand, counting down.
CATTATTGTTGTTAGGTTCAGCTGCCATGTCTTTTTCCTGTTCAAAAATTTCAGTAAGGTTGTCTCTGGATTGTTGTAATTTAGCTTCTCTTAATTTCCTCTTCAGAGTCCTTTCAGGTTCAGGGTCAGCTTCAACAAGAATGCCTTTTTCCTTGTTCCTGCTCATATAGGGAAGAAGAGAAAAAGAAAAGAAAGAGGAATCCTATATGTCACAGTAAAGAGGTTCCTTATTGTTAGTGGAAGAAGAAAGGGAATAAAGAAAGGAGAATCCAAACAGAAGGGTAAGGATAGGGATAGTGAATTGAGATGAAGAGAGGTGAAGAGAAGTGTTAGTAAATAAATAAATAAATAGAATAAGATGAGAGAGAGAAATTTTCAAAAATAAATTTTGAAAAGGAGTTAGTGATTTTCGAAAATTAAAGGTGAGATGGAATTAAAATTAAAATTTAAAACAATTAGTTAATTTAAAAAGAATTTTGAAAAAGGGATGAGATATTTTCGAAAATTAGAGAGGGAAAAATAGTTAGGTGGTTTTGAAAAAGATAAGAAACAAACAAAAAGTTAATTAGTTAGTTGAAAAAGATATTAAAATCAAATTTGAAAAGATAAGATAAGAAGTTAGATAAGATATTTTGTAATCAAATTTTTGAAAAAGATAAAATTTTGAAAAAGATATGATATAAAAGATAAGATAAAAAGATATGATTAAAAAGATATGGTTAGAAAAGATTTAATTTTTAAAATTAAAATTAATTACTTGACTAACAAGAAACTAAAATATATGATTCTAGAATTTAAAGATTGAACCTTTCTTAACAAGAAAGTAACAAACTTCAAATTTTTTGAATCAATCACATTAATTGTTAGTGTAATTTTGAAAATTTGAAATAAAATTAAGGAAGAGATTTTGGAAATAATTTTAAAATTTTCGAAATTAATAAGATAAAAATGAAAAAGATTTGATTTTTGAAAAAAAAATTTGAAAAGATAGGATTTTTAAAATTTTAAAATTTGACTTGACTTGTAAGAAATAACTAATTTTAAAAATTTTTGACTAAGTCAACTCAAATTTTCGAAAATTATGAGAAAATTAAGGAAAAGATATTTTTTTATTTTTTTTGAATTTTTAATGATGAGAGAGAAAAACATAAAAATGACCCAAAACATGAAAATTTTAGATCAAAACACATGATGCATGCAAGAACACTATGAATGTCAAGATGAACACCAAGAACACTTTGAAGATCATGATGAACATCAAGAACATATTTTTGAAAAAATTTTGATGCAAAAAAAACATGCAAGACACCAAACTTAGAAATCTTTAATGCTTAGAAAATATGAATGCAAAGATGCACATGAAAAACAACAAAAGACACAAAACAAGAAATCATCAAGATCAAACAAGAAGACTTACCAAGAACAACTTGAAGATCATGAAGAACACCATGAATGCATAAATTTTTCGAAAGAATGCAAGAACAATATGAATATGCAATTGACACCAAACTTAAAAATTGACTCAAGACCCAAACAAGAAACACAAAATATTTTTGGTTTTTATGATTTTATGATTTTTTTGGTATTTTCTTTATTTATTTTCGAAAAAAAGGGAAAAAAATTTTGAAAAATTTTTGAAAACAAAACAAAAAGAAAATTACCTAATCTGAGCAACAAGATGAACCGTCAGTTGTCCATACTCGAACAATCCCTGGCAACGGCGCCAAAAACTTGGTGGACGAAATTGTGATCATCAACAATGGCTCCAATAGTTTGGTAGCTCTCACACGTGAATTACACTTAGTCACAACTCCGCACAACTAACCAGCAAGTGCACTGGGTCGTCCAAGTAATACCTTACGTGAGTAAGGGTCGATCCCACGGAGATTGTTGGTATGAAGCAATCTATGGTCATCTTGTAGATCTCAGTCAGGCTGATTCAAATGTGATTGGATTAGATAATTAAAAGATAAATAAAATAGGATAGAAATACTTATGTAAATTAATGGTGGGAATTTCAGATAAGCGTACGGAGATGCTTGTCCCTATTGAATCTCTGCTTTTCCTACTGCTTTTATCCAATCCTTCTTACTCCTTTCCATGGTAAGTTGTATGTAGGGCATCACCGTTGTCAATGGCTACATCCCATCCTCTCAGTGAAAATGGTCCAAATGCTCTGTCACAACACGGCTAATCATCTGTCGGTTCTCAATCAGGCTGGAATAGAATCCCGTGATTCTTTTGCGTCTGTTACTAACGCCCAGCCTTCAGGAGTTTGAAGCTCGTCACAGTCATTCAATCCCGAAATCCTACTCAGAATACCACAGACAAGGTTAGACTTTCCGGATTCCCATGAATGTCGCCATCAATTCTAGCTTATACCACGAAGATTCTGATTAAGGAATCCAAGAGATATGTGCCCGGTCTAAGGTAGAACGGAAGTGGTTATCAGTCACGCGCGTTCATAGGTGAGAATGATGATGAGTGTCACGGATCATCACATTCATCAAGTTGAAGTGCAACGAATATCTTAGTACAGGAATAAATCGAATTGAATAGAAAATAGTAGTAATTGCATTGAAACTTGAGGTACAGCAGAGCTCCACACCCTTAATCTATGGTGTGTAGAAACTCCACCGTTGAAAATACATAAGTGAAAGAGGTTCAGGCATGGCTGAATGGCCAGCCCCCAAACGTGGTCACAAGACCGAATGATCAAAGACTCCTAAAACAATAGTAAAAAGTTCTATTTATACTAAACTAGCTACTAGGGTTTACAGGAGTAAGTAATTGATGCATAAATCTACTTCCGGGGCCCACTTGGTGTATGTTTGGGCTGAGCTTGATTTATTCACGAGCTGAGGCTTCTCTTGGGATTGAACACCAAGTTGTAACGTGTGTTAGGCGTTCAACTCTGGTTCGTGACGTGTTTCTGGTGTTTGACTCCAGAATGCAGCATGGAACTGTCGTTGAGCACCAGTTTACGTCATCAAATCTCGAATAAAGTATGGACTATTATATATTGCTGGAAAGCTCTGGATGTCTACTTTTCAACGCCGTTAAGAGCGCGCCATTTGGAGTTCTGTAGCTCCAGAAAATCCATTTCGAGTACAGGGAGATCAGATTCCAACAGCATCAGCAGTCCTTTGTCGGCCTCTTATCAGAGTTTTGCTCAGGTCCCTCAATTTCAGCCAGAAAATACCTGAAATCATAGAAAAACACACAAACTCATAGTAAAGTCCAGAAATGTGAATTTAGCATAAAAACTAATGAAAACATCCCTAAAAGTAACTAGATCATACTAAAAACTACCTAAAAATAATGCCAAAAAGCGTATAAATTATCCGCTCATCAGTGGTAGAAAAGCCGAATTCTCACTAAGGCACCAGACTATCCTCCTAAACTCATCCATTTGACCTCTACACTAACCCTCGCTCCTCAAGTTTGAGCTTCCAACCATAATGAGTCTAGACTTACAATGCCAACCACTAAACATTCTTCTTTTACGCTTCATTTCACAAAGTTCCCTAAGTTGCCCATCCGTTTCAAGCAAGCCAAATTTGAGTGGGATAATAAATCTAAGAGTTAGAACTTTTACCCACTCAAATGAAGGATTAGATGGCAACTTAGGTAGAGGAGTTCCCAATGTTCATGACAAAGCACGTTCCACTCCCGTCTATCCTCTTCCAGGGGCTTCCACCACTTGACAAGGTTCTTCAAGCTCTACCTCTTGCCAAGGTTCTTCAAGTTCAAGTTCTTCTTCACCAATTTCTTCTAGCTCTTCCCCATCACTCAAATCATAAATAGGAGGTTGAGTGAAATTTACCTCATCATCAATTCCAAGCATAGTGGGGAAGGATTCATCAAGCTCAAAAGGATCATATGTTGATGCGGAATCATCATAGATAGGAGGACTTGTTGCTTGTACCACTCCTTCCAATCTTTATTCTTCTTGGTAGCTTTCTTCCAATTCTATCTCTTCTTCATTGCTCACCAAGCGTGTGGGAAGTGAGGTATCTTCTTCTTTAATCTCTATGTCATACCCAATGGGAGAGGATTCAATTGTAGATAGAAACTCATCAATGATTGAATCCATCTCTTGATCAACCTCTTCAAAGTCTTCAACCATGATATCACTACAACAAATATGGCCTTTAGCAACGCCAAATTTTGCAACGCCTTAAAACCGTTCTCTTAGATAGTTTTAGACAACGGTTTTTTGTAGTGTTACTATTAAATTTAATTTTTCATTATTTTATAGCAACAAATTAAAACCGTTCTCTTTGGCTATTTTAAAGAACGGTTTTATAACCGTTACCATGATTTGTTTTTAAGCAACGGTTTTTTATTGTTGTTTAAATAATTGTACAAAAAGAACGCATAAAAACCGTTGCTAAAATGCTACACTTTAAAACCGTTCTATTAGATGGTCTTAGACAACGGTTTTTACAATGTTGCTGTTGAAGTTCAATTTTTCATTACGTTATAACAACAAAATAAAACCGTTCTCTTTGACTATTTTAAAAAAGTAGTTTTATAACCATTACAACAATTATTTATCAAACAATAATTTTCTAATATTATTTAAATAATTATACAAATTAAAAGATACATATAAAAATAATTATAAATAATCATACAAATTCAAATAATTTTTTCTATAAATACTAAATTTATAAAATACTCAAAAACTATTGTTATAAATATATAACAAATATTATTTTTAGAAAAAATAAAATTAAAATAAATTTATAATAAATATTATATATTTTTGAAAATCTAAAATATGAATAAATTATGATTTTATCTTATTAAGTTTAAATTTTATAATTTAAAAAATTATTCTATTAAAAAATAATTAAAGAGATTCGGAGATAAATTTATTTTGAATAAATTAATATTTTTAAGTAATTTTATTATAATGGAATATTTTGTATAATTTTAGTAATTGAAAAATAAGAAAGAATTGTACAATTTAATTTAAGTAACTTTTATTTTGAAAAAAGTGATGACTTATTATTAATTTGTATTCATTATTTTATAAACTCATCTATTAAGAGTAATTAAATTAGTTTTATTAATATTTGGAGTTTATTTAATTAATATTCTTGTGTAATTTTTATAATTGGTTATTTCATATAATTTGAAATTAAAGTTCTAGTAAGAGAAAATGATAAAAAGTTATATCATTTAATTTAAATAATTAATATTTTTGAGTTTAAAATTGTATTTTATAAAATGTGATTAATATATTTATTTATAATTTAAATTATAAATAATTATTTTAGCTCATTGATAAATTAATGAATAAAATTTTATGCATTTTAAATTAATATTTACAGTATTAAATTTAATTCTATATTATTATTTTATTTCAAATATTTTCTAAAATTCTTATATTACTAGTATATATTTTAGGTTATCAAATAAAGCCCCAATTTCACAAAATTCCTAACTTTGTTACCTTAAATCTCTAGACACACAGACAGAAAAGGAAACAGAAGGAAAAGGGGAAAAGAAAGAAAGGGAAAAGAGAGAAAAAGGGGAATCAGGGAAGAAGAAGGGAAGGAAAGGGAGAAGAGCGCGCCGTCACTGCACCCTGCCCGCTTGCCGCCGCCGTTCCATGGAGCCGCCGCCATTGTCGCGCGAACCGGAGGGTGTGGAGACGGAGAAGAGTGTGTGCGAGAGAGGAGTAGCCACCATCGTTGAGGACTCCATCACCGCCGCTGAAGGTCCTGACCGTCGAGCTCGTCGTCGCCGTCGCACCTCCCATCACTGCTGCCACTAAAGAGCTCGAAGAGAAAGAAAGGGTTCGCGCGGAGAGAGAAACACGATGAGGGAGGAGGAGGTTGCCTCTGTTGCTGCCAAGCCGTCGCTGGCGGGGTTGGGTTCGCCGTCGCTGTTGAGCTGTGCACCGCCGTTGGTATTTGGATCGCCACTCTGTTTCAGCTGCAACTCGCCATTGTACTGGTGAGCTTTACCCTGTTTCTGATTTCTCTTTGCTCGCCTAAGTTATCTCGTTGTTGCTGTGAGGGTTATTGTTAAAGTGTTTATGTTAACTGAAGTTGTTGCTGCGAGTTACTTTGCTGTCGCCTAATATTGATTTTAATGTTGATTTGGTATAATGTTGTTCTGATGTTGATTTGGTAACTGGTAATTTGGAAATGCTGTTGTGATTTTATTTTGATTTTAATATTGATTTAGTATGTAACTGGTTCTCTGGCAATGCTGCTTTGATTTTGTTTTGATTTTAATATTAATTTGTTATAATACTGTTGTGATTTTGATTTGCTAACTAGATCTCTGAAAGAACTTATAAGTGGTATCGAATTAACCATGAAAATTTTGTAGCCATCAGACATGGATGTACGTATATATCTCTGAATTAAAGCTTACTTGTGTATATAAGGTAAGATTGGGCTTTCTCAACCCAAGTGCTACATATAGGATTGCATTAACTTTAATACTTTCTAGCATTTGTGTAGTTTTGAGTAAATTTTCAAAGTTCGGTATTTGCTTTACTCTGATTGCTTTCTTGTATTCTTGATTATTTTGTAAAGATTCTTGAAATGGACACCTATAGATACCACGAGCACTCTATGTCTGATCCTGGCAGCACATACCCTACATGTGACGAGATTTTCAATGAGAGACAAGTTTGTCACACTACTGAGCAAAGCATATAATGTGCTGTTATTTTAATATCATGGAGTTCTTTCTCAAATTTTTCTCTTGGTTAATATGATTATAGGAGCATGATCCAATTGAGAGAGTAAGGAAGCTATTATTGGCTCATGACATTGCTTCTGAGAAGGAGCTGAAGGTAATCCAAAGAAACTAGACTTCTTACTTTGTTCTTCCGATGTGAAGTATGATAATTTTAAGGCTTGGTTATGTATAATACTATGACTTCTATATTGATGACATCTTTGCCAAATTTACCATGCCTTTTTTATTTTTTATTTCTTTGAAGATAGTTCATGGATTAAACTTTTCTTTATTTGATGTAAGGTATCAGACTTGACTTAAAGAATTATGGGCTACGTTATATTTTTTGTGATTTGCAACTTGGTCTGTGCGATGGTTCGCTTTAGTTTGCCTATGTCTTTGGTATGAACTACGGTGGCTGTAGAACTCCTACCTAATCATCTTGATGTGATATTAAAGCCATTATGTACTCCCAAGTCTCCAACATCGCTTTCAATTCATGAAAACAGGGTTGGGTTAGGTTAGGTATGTTAAATCCTGTCATTTGCAATTGAGAACAAAACAGGTAGACCTTGTTTTGTCATTAGTTACTTTGTTGATTGATTTTTTCTCTTTAATGAGATTTTGTTCTAAGCAATGTTAGGAGAAAATAGTTCTGTGTCGTCATCGGTTACTGCTCTGTAATCCATTGCTGTTCCGTGCTCTCCTCTCCGCTTGCATCCGCTACGATGTCCCCCACTTGGTCTGCTGAGGTTCGGTTATGGTATGTGTTTGGATTAAGCTTATTTTCTATTATAACTCAAAGAGTCATTAGCTGAATATGTTCTCTTTGTGTAAAAAGTTAAGCATAGAACTTTTGTTTTAATTCAATTTAGTTTGAAATTAAAAGAGTCATTTAGTTGAACATGTTCTCTCAGTGTAAAAAGTTAAGCTAGAAGTTTTGTTTTAATTCAATTTAGTTTGAAATTAAGCTAAGTTGTTTTATTGAGCATAATGTTAATGTTAATGGTTGTTTCTTAATTGCTAGTTGGTTTATTTTGTTTCTTAATTGCTAGTTGGTTTAATTTCTAGTTGGTTGATTATCTCAATGGATGTCTTAGTGTTTCACAAAATGAGTATTTAAATCATGGTAAATATTTAGGGACAAAATTTGTTTGATGACTTGGCTGAGGACATTCTCGGTGGCAGCAGACTTGGAAACAAATTCTGTGACTCTTCTAAGAGCCAAGTCCTTAGGAGTTCCTCAATAGATAAAGAGAGAGCAAACGATGTTGCTGAAGATCAAAGTTGTGGTATGCTTTGTGTTGCATGTTTCTCTTCTTTGCTTCTTGTAGTTTGCATTTTATTTTATGCTAATCAATGTTCTTTTAATTACTTTCGCAGTTACATGTTGATTGAGAATGCTACTTGCTGCAGCAGGTTCTTAGTCGGTAATGGCTTAGCTAGTGTCAACGTATATAGATTTTAAACTTTAAGTTTTTTGAGTGTGCAAACAATGAATTAATTGATTCTAATTTGGATTTGAATTTAGTTTGGTGCATTTTAAGTTGTAAAATGATGCAAAGCAATGAGTATTACTTTTCTTTATTATGTATATTTTTCTTTAATCAAACTTCAGTGACATAAAAATTTGTCTGTAAATCAAATTTAATAGTAAATATTCAATTAGTTTTTTTTGTGATTTGATTCAAATAGTTAAACTTATTTATCGATACTAAATTAAAATAGTTGGAACTAATTTCAATGCAACATGAGAAAACTATTATAAATAAAGAATTATATAATTACAAAAAATCGTTGTGAAAAGTCACAAAAGACAATGGTGTTAAAACCGTTGTCAAAGACAACTACAAAATGGCATGCAATTAAAACTGTTGCAAAAAGAAACACCAAAGGCAACGCTTTTAAACTGTTGTCTTTGTGAATAACAAAACTACAACAGCTTAAAACCGTTGCCTATTCAGTTATGGTTTTAAACCGTTACATCATAAAAGACAACGATTTTAAACCGTTACATTATAAAAGACAACGGTTTTAAACCGTTGCCTATTCAGTAATGGTTTTAAACCGTTCTTTAAAAATTGCTGTCAAAACCGTTGTCTATGCTAGTAACTATGGCAACGGTTTTTTATTTATCGTTGCCTTAGATAAAAAACCGTTGCCTTTGAGCATTGGCAACGGCCGCATATACCACAGGTGAAAAACCGTTGCCAAAGCGTTGCCTAAAGTTTTAGGAACGGTTTTCTAATCTATGACAACGGTTTTTGACCGTTGCGAAAACCCTTATTTGTTGTAGTGTATGCCTTGGAGCTTGTACACTATCCTCCTTAACACCAATATCAAGCTTCATAGAAGAGAGCTCTTCAACTTGTGATTCCTCCTTGCATTCAACATCTCCTAAATCTTCAACCACTTCCTTTGGTTCAATTATCTCTACCTTATCCTCTTGTTGCACTTCTTGCTTTAACTCCTCTTCTCCACCTCGAAGCTCCAAATTCTCCTTCTCATTGTGCTCCTCAACTAATCCTCCACATTCAACAATGGGAGTGTCTTGGATACTTGAGCACAATGAGGCCAATTGGTTCATCACTTCAGTTAAGTTAGCCACAAATTCCCCTAGCCTCTTTTGCTCTTCTTCTTGCTTTAGACACCTAGCTAGAAGTTCTTGTTGCTCTCGCATTAGGGGTTGGAAAGATTGGTCCATTGAAGGTGGTGGTGGAAGAGAAGGTTCATAATTTGACGGAAAGATATTGTAGTTAGAAGGTGGTTCATATTGGTGAAAGTCTTGAGGTGGTGTATATGGAAATTGTGGTTCTTGGGAATATTGGTGTTGGAATGGTGGTGGCTCTAGGTATGGTTCATATGGTGGTTGGTATGGTGGATATGGGTTAGGATCATATGGATAGAAATGAATTCAAGAAAAATAAATAATAAAAGCAGGAAGAATATAATTCCGGCATAGGAATCACAAAATGTTATCAATTAATCATAAACTAGCATATATCACATGATAGCATGGCACTAAAATGAATGTAAAAGGAAAAAATAAAAATGAAAAACATGCTAGTACTGAAACATGAAAATAATTCTTATTAAAATACTTTTTTTCAAAAATTATTGATAAAGAAGACATATACAGTTGTGTGAGTATAAATATTTTTCTTTCTATTTTTCTGTGCACTCATTTATTTCCAAGAAATTTTTGCTTAGTTCCTATTATTTTATCTATTCTTTGGTCTACATAGCCACCAAGGTTGAAGCTTCAAATTGTCAATATGACCAGAAGTTTGCATTGCTCGCTATAGTCTTATTTGTTTATTCATTATTTTTCAATTACAACTTGAGATGTGTCATTTAAGAAGATGATTCTATATGTGTGGATATATATCATACCTAGTAATTTGGCTGCGTGTGCAATGAAAGTGACAAGTGTTATTATATAAAAGACGAAACTAAAAGAATCCAATACATAGTGGAAAGATGGAGAATAATGTAGTATTTACCTCATGCATCTTCCTAATCAACCTTATTAAAATGGCATAAAGTTTAATCGCTCTATGAATATAATCAATCATATATAGTTGATCGCAGAAATATGCAAAGATATACACATCAATTAAAGATGTTATTGAATGCTGAATGTCTTATGATATAAAGCTTTATACTCTTGAATATTAAATTTAAACTTCTACATTTTTGCTAAGGTTACATACAATGAGTTTACCCACTTGTTTCTAAGTTGAGTCCAATCCATTTGCTAGTCAAACTCAAATATCAATTCTTGATATCTGAGGTTTTATTTTTTTCAGATAGAATTATGAAGAACAACAAAAATCAGTACAACTCCCATTACTCTCTCTTTCTACATCCAACTCCAATAAAAATAACAAACAATAAGCAGCAACATAATCTAAAAACTAAACATTATAAGTCCAATTAAAACAATATACAATATCAAAATCAAGAATAAAAACAAGAAAGAAAGAGTAATGGGGAACGACGAACCAGATTAGCAGTTCAGCCAGGTAAAAAATACAAAGATTTCTGTTTTAGAATATGGTGATCTTACTCATGGACATCGTACAAGGTGTTTGGCTGCCTTTTAATTTGAATATATAGGTCTTTAGTTCGATAATTAATTCTTAATAATGCATTTCTTTTGGTTTTGCACTTATATGAACTAAAAGCTATAAAGATCTTTTATCAATCTTCAAGAGTGTGGCCTAAGCTGCCTAATCTCTATAGTAAATAAAGGGGAAGAACGACCTAAAGGTTTAGGAAAATAGTAGAAAAATCAGAGACAGAGGTCTGAGGAGAGATTAAACCTTTAAATTATAATGCATTATAGGAATGGAATGGAATGCCACTTGCAATATACTACTAACTACAGGTTTTAATTAGTTCTATTATCAACAATGTTTATTGTGTTCACAAGTAATAAATTAAAAAATTCCAAATATGAGTTCCACAACATGGTTCCTGTTCATCAAAGAATGTGATTAAAGTAAGTGGAGAAGAGATTAGGGATTTCGCACATCGTGGAAGTGGAAGCAGGGGTTTCACAGACTAAGGGTCTCCAGAGCCTACATCTAATACAAATCATGCGAGTTAGATTTATTCACTATGTGTACATAACTGAAACTATGAATAAAAATTTTGGTAGTACTCTATGCCTCATATCTTATAGCAGCAAAAGAATTTAAGAAAATATAAACATCTTTACAAAAGTTACTTTAACTTATAAAATAATCTATCACACGACATCAAATTGCATTAAAACATTCAATAACTATAAAAAAAAGTAGAGGAGAAATACTAACAAAAAGTGCCAAAAGTTGTATCTTGGGACTTTTATTATCAGCAATGTTTATTGTGTTCACAAGTAATAATTGAAAAAAAATATCACAAATATGAGTTCCACAACATGGTGCATGTTCATCAAAGAATGTGATTAAAGTAAGTGGAGAAGAGATTAGGGATTTCGTGCACCGTAAAGGGGGAAGTAGGGGTTTCGCGGACTCTGGAGGAGAGGTGAGAGGTCGACGCCAGGGAGATAAGGACAGATGGCAGACGCGCTACTCCACAACCACACAAATGCGAATGGTAGAATAGATCTTAGGGATTTCTTTCACACCGTGGAAGATGAATCAGGGGTTTCACACACTATGGAGGAGGCACGAAAGGTCGATGCCAGAGAGAGGATGATGGATGGGCAGCAGTGGTGCACGGTGGAGCAGCGACTTCAAGGTTTCGTTGTGCTTCCAATCTGTTTTTGCCAGTTTCTGGAGCTGCAGCTGTGGGGGGAAATTGTTGGTTATCAGATAAAATAAGATTGAATAAATGAGTTAATTAGGATAAAGATATTGATTACCGGCGGTTCTTCATGCAGTAGCCGCTATTCAAGCAAAAGTTACGGCAGCAGAGTGACAATGGCTGGTATCTCTGTTAGCTGCAGTGGTTGGATTAACGGTCAGCAATTTTTGGCCGCTTGACGAAAGAAAATTGTTGGTAAAGAATTTCACAAAAATATCGCGTTACAAGTATAGTTCTAAACCGACAAGCAATCCTTGGTCAACGTTTAATTAGGTTGTCACAAGTACAAAGCTCAATAAAAATAAACCGAGGTATTCAAATCTCAGGTCGTCTCTCAAGGAATTGCAAGAAAGTGTGTTTATTATTGGTTATGATGTACTTCTTTTTGGGGTTTTGAAATAAGGAACAAGAAAATATAAATTGCGAGAAAACTAAACTAACAACTAAGAAAGGTCCTAGCAAGGATTGAGAATTGGAATTCCTATCCTTATTATCATCATCAATTGTGATGGTAAGTGCAAATCGCTTTCACTTAGTTATCCTCTAACAAATGAAGGAAAGTCAAGCGAGCAAAATCGACTTAAGTTCACAAGTCCTAATCAAAGACTAGATTTAGTGAGGATCAAGTCAACTAGCAACTTTCAATCACCAATCAACAAAAGAATTTTGATAACTCAAGAGTCTCTAATTAATCAATCCAAGTCAAGAACATAAAAATCTAAATCAAAATCTACCCAACCATTTTATCAAACACTTGGAAGGCACAAAATAAAAGCATAGAAAAGTAATAAGAGAATGTAAAATCTAAGACTACAAATTACAAGGAATCAATAACAACAAATGAAGAAAGAAGCAATAAACATGTAATACCTCAAATTGCATTAAAAGGAAATTGAATCTAACAAGAAGAGTTCATAAACTAAATTGGCAACATAAAGAAATCAACAAGAAAAGTAGATAAAATAAAGTACATGAACAAATAAAAGTAGAAGAAAACTAAATTAAAGCAAGGTAGAATTCTGAAGCTAAGAAGGAATAAGACTAAAAACTCTAAAACCTAGAGAGAGGAGAGAGTCTCTCTCTTTAGAAACCTACATCTAAAACCTAACAAATGTGAATGAATGAAAAGTGCCCCCTTGATTCGTCCCACTTTGCAGCCTCTAATCTTTATTTTCGGGCTTGAAACTGGGCCAAAAATAGCTCATAAATTGTACCCAGCGTTTTCTCGTAACTGAGGCATGATGAGCGGATAATTTGTACACTTTTTGGCATTGTTTTTAGTATGTTTTTAGTATGATCTAGTTAGTTTTTAGTATATTTTTATTAGTTTTTAGTTAAAATTCACTTTTCTGGACTTTACTATGAGTTTGTGTATTTTTCTGTGATTTCAGGTATTTTCTGGCTGAAATTGAGGGACCTGAGCAAAAATCTGATTCAGAGACTGAAAAGGACTGCAGATGCTGTTGGATTCTGACCTCCCTGCACTCGAAGTAGATTTTCTGGAGCTACAGAAGCCCAATTGGCGCGCTCTCAACGGCGTTGGAAAGTAGACATCCTGGGCTTTCCAGCAATATATGATAGTCCATACTTTGCCCAAGATTTGATGACCCAAACCGGCGTTCAAAGTCACCCTCAGAATTCCCAGCGTTAAACGCCGGAACTGGCACCAAAATGGGAGTTAAACGCCCAAACTGGCACAAAAGCTGGCGTTTAACTCCAAGAAGAGTCTCTACACGAAAATGCTTCATTGCTCAGCCCAAGCACACACCAAGTGGGCCCGGAAGTGGATTTTTATGTCATTTACTCATCTCTATACACCTTAGGCTACTAGTTCTCTATATATAGGACCTTTTACTATTGTATTTGGGAGCCTTTTGGATCATGTTTTTATGATTGAACTCACTTTGGGAGGCTGGCCATTCGGCCATGCCTAGACCTTGTTCTTATGTATTTTCAACGGTGGAGTTTCTACACACCATAGATTAAGGTGTGGAGCTCTGCTGTACCTCGAGTATTAATGCAATTACTATTGTTCTTCTATTCAATTCCGCTTATTCTTTGTCCAAGATATCACTTGTTCTTCAACTTGATGAATGTGATGATCCGTGACACTCATCATCATTCTCACCTATGAACGTGTGACTGACAACCACCTCCGTTCTACCTTAGATTGGGTGAATATCTCTTGGATTCCTGATACACGATGCATGGTTGATCGCCTGACAACCGAGTGCTCGCCTGACAAACGAGCCAGCCATTCCGTGAGATCAGAGTCTTCGTGGTATAGGCAAGAACTGATGGCGGCATTCAAGAGAATCCGGAAGGTCTAACCTTGTCTGTGGTATTCTGAGTAGGATTCAATGATTGAATGACTGTGACGTGCTTCAAACTCCTGAAGGCGGGGCGTTAGTGACAGACGCAAAAGAATCAATGGATTCTATTCCGGCCTGATCGAGAACCGACAGATGGATAGCCGTGCCGTGACAAGGTGCGTTGAACATTTCCACTGAGAGGATGGGAGGTAGCCACTGACAACAGTGAAACCCTTGCATAAGCTTGCCATGGAAAGGAGTAAGAAGGATTGGATGAAGACAGTAGGAAAGCAGAGAGACGGAAGGGAAGGCATCTTCATGCGCTTATCTGAAGCTCTCACCAATGATATACATAAGTACCTCTATCTTTATCTTTATGTTTTATTCATCATCTATACCCATTTGAGTCTGCCTGACTAAGATTTACAAGGTGACCATAGCTTGCTTCATACCAACAATCTTCGTGGGATCGACCTTTACTCGCGTAAGGTTTATTACTTGGACGACCCAGTGCACTTGCTGGTTAGTTGTGCGGAGTTGTGATGAAGAGTTGAGATTGCAATGAGCGTACCATGTTGATGGCGCCATTGATGATCACAATTTCGTGCACCAAGTTTTTGGCGCCGTTGCCGGGGATTGTTTTGTGTATGAACAACTGACGGTTCATCTTGTTGCTTAGATTAGGTATTTTTCTTCAGAGTTCTTAAGAATGAATTCTAGAGTTTCATGATGATCTGTTAAAATCTGGCTGGCTGAGAAGCCATGTCTAATCTTATTGGACCGAGGTTTCAACTGATCATCACAATAGCTTATTGATTTCTATCAATCTTGCTATTGGAGCAATGATCTGCTAAGGCTTGGCTGGCCATTGGCCATGTCTAGTGTTTTGGACCGAAGCTTTCTTTGAAAGCTTGGCTGGCTGTGAAGCCATGTCTAATTCCTGGACCGGAGTCTTAGACTAGCATTGCAATGATTCCTGGAATCCAAATCAAGAATTCTGAAACTTTTATTTTCTGTTTCCATATAATTTTCGAAAAAAGCACAAAAAAAAATTTACAAAATCATAAAAACCAAAAATATTTTATGTTTCTTGTTTGAGTCCAATGTCTAAATTTAAGTTTGGTGTCTTGCATGCATTGTTTATGTGATCTTGGTTCTATTTTCAAGTCAATAGTACAAGGAACTGAAGATTCAAAACATGCAGCAGAGGAATTACACAGAAAAAGCTGGGCGTTCAAAACGCCCAGTGAAGAAGGACAGACTGGCATTTAAACGCCAGCCAGGGTGCCTGGTTGGGCGTTTAACGCCCAAAAAGGTAGTGCACTGGGCGTTAAACGCCAGAATGTGCACCATTCTGGGCGTTTAACGCCAAGATGGCACAAGAGGGAAGATTTTGTTTTCAAATCAATTTTTTTCCAAGTTTTCAAAGTTTTTCAAAATCAAATCTTTTTCAAATCAAATCTTTTCAATCAAATCTTTTTCAAAATCAATTTCTTTCCTTTTTCAAAGATACTTACTAACAATTAATGATTTGATTGAACATCTCAAATTTGTTGCCTTTTCTGTTGAGAAAGGTTTAATGTTTGAATCATATCTTTTCTTGTTAGGCAAGTCATTAATTTTTAAAATCAAATCTTTTTAAAATTGTTTTTCAAATCATATCTTTTTAAAATTGTTTTTCAAATCATATCTTCTCAATCACATCTTTTTAAAAAAAAAAGCATAACTTTTCAATCATATCTTTTTAATCACATCTTTTTCAAAATAGTTTTCAATCATATCTTTTTAATTTCTAATTTCAAAATCTTTTTCAAAAATTACTTGATCTCTTTCTCACTCTTGATTTTCGAAAATCAAATTAAAGTTGTTCAAAATGTTTTTAAATCTTTTTAATTTAATTTTCGAAAGTTCTTCCTCTCTTCTCACATTCTTCTATTTATGGAGTACCACTCCTCCTCAGTGCACAATTCGAACTATATCCCACTAAGTTCGAATTCTCTACTTCTTCCTTCTAATTTTCTGTTCCTCTGACACCTCAAGGAATCTCTATACTGTGACATAGAGGATTCCATATTTTCTTGTTCTCTTCTCCTTCATATGAGCAGGAACAAAGACAAAGGCATTCTTGTTGAAGCTGACCCTGAACCTGAAAGGACCTTGAAGCGCAAGCTAAGAGAAGCTAAGGCACAACTCTCAGTAGAGAACCTAACCGACTTCTTCAAAGAAGAAGAACCCATGGCAGCCGAAAACAACAACAATGCCAACAATGCAAGGAAGGTGCTGGGTGACTTTACTGCACCTACTCCCGACTTCTATGGGAGAAGCATCTCTATCCCTGCCATTGGAGCAAACAACTTTGAGCTTAAGCCTCAATTAGTTTCTCTAATGCAACAGAATTGCAAGTTCCATGGACTTCCATTGGAAGATCCTCATCAGTTCTTAGCTGAATTCTTGCAAATCTGTGACACTGTCAAGACTAATGGGGTTGACCCTGAGGTCTACAGACTAATGCTATTCGCTTTTGCTGTAAGAGACAGAGCTAGAACATGGTTGGACTCTCAACCTAAAGAAAGCCTGGACTCTTGGGAAAAGCTAGTCAATGCCTTCTTGGCAAAGTTCTTTCCACCTCAAAAATTGAGTAAGCTTAGAGTGGAAGTCCAAACCTTCAGACAGAAGGATGGAGAATCCCTCTATGAAGCTTGGGAAAGATACAAACAATTGATCAGAAAATGTCCTTCTGACATGCTTTCTGAATGGAGCATCATAGGTATTTTCTGTGATGGTCTCTCTGAACTATCCAAGATGTCTTTGGATAGCTCTGCTGGAGGATCTCTTCATCTGAAGAAGACGCCTACAGAGGCTCAAGAACTAATTGAAATGGTTGCAAATAACAAATTCATGTACACTTCTGAAAGGAATCCTGTGAACAATGGGACTAATCAGAAGAAAGGAGTTCTTGAGATTGACACTCTGAATGCCATATTGGCTCAGAATAAGATATTGACTCAACAAGTCAATTTGATTTCTCAAAGTCTGTTTGGAATGCAAAATGCACCAAACAGTACTAAGGATGCTTCATCTGAAGAAGAAGCTTATGATCCTGAGAACCCTTCAATGGAAGAGGTGAATTACCTAGGAGAACCCTATGGAAACACCTATAATTCTTCATGGAGAAATCATCCAAATTTCTCATGGAAGAATCAAGAGAGACCTCAACAAGGTTTCAACAATAATAATGGTGGAAGAAACAGGTTTAGCAATGGCAAGCCTTTTCCATCATCTTCTCAGCAACAGACAGAGAATTCTAAGCAGAATACCTCTGACTTAGCAACCATGGTCTCTGATCTAATCAAAACCACCCAAAGTTTCATGACTGAAACAAGGTCCTCCATTAGGAATTTGGAGGCACAAGTGGGACAGCTGAGCAAGAAAGTTACTGAACTCCCTCCAAGTACTCTTCCAAGCAACACAGAAGAAAATCCAAAAGGAGAGTGCAAGGCCATAAACATGGCCGAATTTGGAGAGGAAGGAGAGGAAGTGAACGCCACTGAGGAAGACCTCAATGGGCGTGCACTGACCTCCACTAAGTTCCCCAATGAGGAACCATGGGAATCTGAGGCTCAAAATGAGACCATAGAGATTCCATTGGACTTACTTCTGCCTTTCATGAGCTCTGATGAGTATTCTTCCTCTGAAGAGGATGAGTATGTCACTGAAGAGCAAGTTGCTAAATACCTTGGAGCAATCATGAAGCTAAATGACAAGTTATTTGGAAATGAGACTTGGGAGGATGAATCCCCTTTGCTCACCAAAGAACTGGAAGACTTATCTAGGCAGAAATTACCTCAAAAGAGACAAGATCCTGGGAAGTTTTCCATACCTTGTACCATAGGCACCATGACCTTCAAGAAGGCCCTGTGTGACTTAGGATCAAGTGTAAACCTCATGCCTCTCTCTGTAATGGAGAAGCTAGGGATCTTTGAGGTGCAAGCTGCAAGAATCTCACTAGAGATGGCAGACAATTCAAGAAAACAAGCTCATGGACTTGTAGAGGATATTTTGGTGAAGATTGAAGACCATTACATCCCTGCTGATTTCATAGTCCTAGAGACTGGGAAGTGCATGGATGAAACCATCATCCTTGGCAGACCCTTCCTAGCCACAGCAAAGGCTGTGATTGATGTTGATGGAGGTGAACTGATCATTCAAGTGAATGAAAAATCCTTTGTGTTTAAGGCTCAAGGATGTCCCTCTGTCACCATGGAGAGGAAGCATGAAGAGCTTCTCTCAAATCAGAGTCAAGCAGAGCCCCCACAGTCAAACTCTAAGTTTGGTGTTGGGAGGCCACAACCAAACTCTAAGTTTGGTGTTGAACCCCCACATTCAAACTCTAAGTTTGGTGTTGGAAGGTTCCAACATTGCTCTGAGTATCTGTGAGGCTCCATGAGAGCCCTCTGTCAAGCTACTGACATTAAAGAAGCGCTTGTTGGGAGGCAACCCAATGTTATATTTTATCTATTTTCTTTTGTTATTTTATTTTATTTTGTAGGTTGATGATCATGAGAAGTCACAAAATCAATTGAAAAAGCAAAAACAGAATGAAAAACAGGAAGAAAAATAGCACACCCTGGAAGAAGAACCTACTGGCGTTTAAACGCCAGTAAGGTTAGCAGTTGGGCGTTTAACGCCCAGTCTGGCACCATTCTGGGCGTTTAACGCCAGAAAGGGGCACCAGACTGGCGTTAAACGCCAGGAAAGGGCAAGAACTTGGCGTTAAACGCCAGAAAGAGGCACCAGCCCGGCGTTTAACGCCAGAATTGGCTTAAAACGTGATTTTGCATGCCATTTGGTGCAGGGATGACTTTTTCTTGACACCTCAGGATCTGTGGACCCCACAGGATCCCCACCAACCCCACCACTCTCTCTCTCTTCTTCACCCATTCACCAATCACCTCAATACCTCTTCCCCAAAAACCCTTCACCTATCAAATCCCATCTTTCTCTTCACCACTCACATCCATCCTTCATAAAACCCCACCTACCTCACCATTCAAATTCAAACCACTTTCCCTCCCAAACCCACCCATACATGACCGAACCATGAGCCCCTCCTCTCCTATATAAACCCTTCTTCACCCCTTCATTTTCACACAACCTAAACACCACTTCTCCCCCTTTTGGCCGAACACAAAGCCATTCCCTTCTTCCTCATTTCTTCTTCTTCTACTCTCTTCTTTCTTCTTTTGCTCGAAGACGAGCAAACCTTTTAAGTTTGGTGTGGTAAAAGCATTGCTTTTTATTTTTCCATAACCATTTATGGCATCTAAGGCCGGAGAAACCTCTAGAAAGAGGAAAGGGAAGGCAAAAGCTTCCACCTCCGAGTCATGGGAGATGGAAAGATTCATCTCAAGGGTGCATCAAGACCACTTCTATGAAGTTGTGGCCTTGAAGAAGGTGATCCCCGAGGTCCCTTTTTCACTCAAAAAGAGTGAATATCCGGAGATCCGACATGAGATCCGAAGAAGAGGTTGGGAAGTTCTCACCAACCCCATTCAACAAGTCGGAATCTTAATGGTTCAAGAGTTCTATGCCAATGCATGGATCACCAAGAACCATGATCAAATTGTGAACCTGGATCCAAAGAATTGGTTTACTATGGTTCGGGGGAAATACTTAGATTTTAGTCCGGAAAATATGAGGTTGGCATTCAACTTGCCCATGATGCAAGGAGATGAACATCCTTACACTAGAAGGGTCAACTTTGATCAAAGGTTGGACCAAGTCCTCACTGACATTTGTGAAGAGGGCGCCCAATGGAAGAGAGATTCAAGAGGGAAGCCGGTTCAATTGAGAAGGCATGACCTCAAGCCCGTGGCTAGAGGATGGTTGGAGTTTATCCAACGCTCAATCATTCCCACTAGCAACCGGTCCGAAGTTACTCTAGACCGGGCCATCATAATTCATAGCATCATGATTGGAGAAGAAGTGGAAGTTCATGAGGTTATAGCCCAAGAACTCTATAAGGTGGCGGACAAGTCCTCTACCTTGGCAAGGTTAGCCTTTCCTCATCTCATTTGTCACCTCTGTTATTCAGTTGGAGTTGACATAGAAGGAGACATCCTCATTGATGAGGACAAGCCCATCACTAAGAAAAGGATGGAGCAAACAAGAGACCCCTCTCATCATGAAATCCCTGAGATACCTCAAGGGATGCACTTTCCTCCACAAGACTATTGGGAGCAACTGAACACCTCCCTAGGAGAATTGAGTTCCAACATGGGACAACTAAGGGTGGAGCACCAAGAACACTCCATTCTCCTCCATGAAATTAGAGAAGATCAAAGAATCATGAGAGAAGAGCAACAAAGACAAGGAAGAGATATTGAGGAGCTCAAGCACTCCATAAGACCTTCAAAAGGAAGAACAAGCCGCCATCACTAAGGTGGACCCGTTCTTTAATCTCCTTGTTCTTTATTTTCTTGTTTTTCGAATTTTCATGCTTATGTTTATCCATGTTTGTGTCTTATGATCATTAGTGTCTTAGTGTCTATGCCTTAAAGTTATGAATGTCCTATGAATCCATCACCTTTCTTAAATAAACAATGTTCTTAATTGAAAAGGAGAAAGAATTGCATGAATTTTGAATTTTATAACAGTTTAATTATTTTGATGTGGTGGCAACACTTTTGTTTTCTGAATGTATGCTTAAACAGTGCATATGTCTTTTGAATTTGTGGTTCATGAATGTTGGCTCTTGAAAGAATGATGAAAAAGGAGACATGTTACTGAGGATCTGAAAAATCATAAAAATGATTCTTGAAGCAAGAAAAAGCAGTGAATACAAAAAAAAAAGAGGCGAAAAAAAAAACGAAAAAGGAAGAGAAAAAGAAAGAAAAAAAGAAAGAAATAAAGTTGTGATCCAAGGCAAAAAGAGTGTGCTTAAGAACCCTGGACACCTCTAGTTGGGGACTCTAGCAAAGCTGAGTCACAATCTGAAAAGGTTCACCAAATTATGTGTCTGTGGCATGTATGTATCCGGTGGTAATACTGGAAGACAGAGTGCTTTGGGCCACGGCCAAGACTCAATAAGTAGCTGTGTTCAAGAATCATCATACTTAACTAGGAGAATCAATGACACTATCTGGATTCTGAGTTCCTAAAGAAGCCAATCATTCTGAATTTCAAAGGATAGAGTGAGATGCCAAAACTATTCAGAGGCAAAAAGCTAAAAGCCCCGCTCATCTAATTAATACTGATCTTCATAGATGTTTTTGGAATTCATTGCATATTCTCTTCTTTTTATCTTATTTGATCTTCAGTTGCTTGAGGACAAGCAACAATTTAAGTTTGGTGTTGTGATGAGCGGATAATTTGTACGCTTTTTGGCATTGTTTTTAGTATGATCTAGTTAGTTTTTAGTATATTTTTATTAGTTTTTAATTAAAATTCACTTTTATGGACTTTACTATGAGTTTGTGTGTTTTTCTGTGATTTCAGGTATTTTCTGGCTGAAATTGAGGGACCTGAGCAAAAATC